>NW_025953051.1:333754-518336 GCF_022478825.1 Daldinia caldariorum | reverse complement strand
CCCCCCCCCCCCCCCCCCCCCCCCCCCCCCCCCCCCCCCCCCCCCCCCCCCCAATCAAATGCCTTTCTCTCTTTACATGATGCAATAACGTGGGGATGTTTGACGTCTTTTGACAGTTCCAGATATGTGGATAGCGACATGAGCATGTTTTATGCGGGCGAGATAGATTAAGTTTGTCTCTCATCGTGTGATATCAATCAAGTTCGATGATGAGAACAAGAGATGAAAGGTAGCATCTAGAGATATCTAGGGTGGCATGAGGCTCTAGGCTGGCAACTTACTACTTAATCTGGAATGCAACTACAAGGGTCAAAAAATAGGAGGTGCGGGAGGAGATTGACTTACTGAACGTTACACCTCATTCCAGCATGTGGATGTCTTAAAACATTGGGTCAAGTATATATGACCGATAGAGCGCATCGGAGTTGAGCGTTGTCCTTTAATCATAATTCGCATTGTCATTCACTCACTGGAACGCATTCAACTCGTCCGCAACATGCATATATCCCGAGCCGTAACCACCGCAGCCGCCGCGGCGACTCCGCGGTTCGCCATGTATTACGACCAGTGGCACACTGCGTCTCCTAGCAAGGAGCAGATGGCCGGAATAACGCACGTGATCACCGCGTTCGCCGGGACCACGCTGTTTACAAGCGACCCGGCCAGTCCTTTCACGCCGTTCGTAGACGCAGCGACGCTCCGCAGCCAGTTCCCCGAAGGAACCAAGGTATGCGTGGCGATTGGCGGATGGGGCGATAGTTCTGGGTTCTCCGTCGGCCAAAAGGACGACGCGTCGAGGAAGACGTATGCGAAGGGCGTCGCCGCGATGCTGGAAAGTCACGGCTACGACTGCGTAGGTGAGTCGGGCGCCCGCTTCATTCAACTCACGCCCTATTACAACAGTACATAATAATATAAGCATACTAAAGCCCGATTCCTGTAGATGTTGATTGGGAATACCCCGGTGGCAACGGCGAGGATTATAAGCGGAACCCCAATTCAGGCAAGGTCGACGAGATCGCCAACTACGCCTTACTGCTCCAAGAGATCAAGTCAGCAATCGGCGATAAGGAACTCTCCATCGCTGTTCCTGGGCTCGAGAGGGACATGATTGCCTTCACACCCGAGCAAGTGCCCAAGATCAACGCCGCAGTCGACGTCGTCAATGTAAGTTGCACGTATATTGATAGCATGCTCCAAACAGAGGCTGACAAGAACTCCAACAGGTCATGTCATACGACTTGATGAACAGGTAAATACCGCAACGTCTAATTACCGTCAAGTAAGCGTCCAACTAACCCACCACCCCTCTTAGGCGCGACACCCAGACGACGCACCACACCTCAGTCAAAGCGTCCCTCGCCACCATCGACAAGTACATCTCTCTGGGCATGGACGCATCGAAGCTCAACCTAGGCTTCGCCTTCTACGCGAAGTACTTCGTGACGCAAGGGGAATGCGCGCAGCCAATCGGGTGTCCGACGGTCGAGCTGGAGGACGCGAACGGCGGGGACACGGGCAAGTCGGGCGCGGTGACGTTTCTCGAGGGCCCGCCCGTGCTGTCGAGCGGGAAGGCGGACGAGGAGGAGGGCGGCCAGTGGTACTGGGACCCGGCCGAGAGCAAGTTCTGGACATGGGACACCCCGGAGTTCATCGCGCAGAAGTTCGAGAAGATCGTTAAGGCGAGGGGGCTGGGTGGCGTCAGTAAGTTTTTCCTACCCCTGTTTCTAATTTCTCCTGATTGTCCTTTTGCCCCCTCTCCATGTGGAAAGAAGCTGACTCTTGCTCGTGCGCAGTGGCTTGGAGCTTGGGCGAGGATTCTGCAGATTGGACATACGTCAAAGCTATCCAGGCTGGTTTAGCTACGCTATAAGCGGTTAACCTTATGCTGCGTGTTTTATAGAGAGGGTTTGTTTTTGATACCATTTTTTGTAACATACATCATTTCAACTGAGACATTGAGTCTTGGACCTTTGTACATAGTACATAGCATACATAGCATTGATGCACCATATCGAATCAAATAGCATACCTATGCTTTCCAAATATAGTTGAGTACCCATCACGATATTGTGCCTGAGCCTGAGAAACCACCGTTATGATCAGATGATAGAAAAATATAAGAGAGCAAAATATACAAAGTGTAGGTACCTTGGATATTTTTAGATAGAAATGAACAAAATATATGGACCGGAAGAAAAAAAAAGTTGTATTTGATGCAACTCCAGGCAGTATTCGTCATGGAGTAGCTACTGCCACTACAGGTAGGTATATTCAGAGATTATCGGGTATCTCAGGATAATGCGAAGACATTCTGAGTATTAGGGGTAAAACGGCCCCTCAATGTGAAGGCGACTTTCCTGTCCATTAACAATTCTGTTCAATCGAACAAGGTGTTCCATTGCTCTTAGTCTTCGTCCTCGTCGGAAGAGTCGCTTTCCTCTTCGTCATCTAAATCCTCCATCTCTTCATCCTCGTCCTCTAATCTAGCAGCATTCTCCTCTAGCGCCTCTTGCTCTTCTTCCTTTCGTTTCCGTTCGTCTTCTTTCCTGGCCTGCTCTAGCATCTTAGCTTTCTCCGCTCCTGCCTTCCTCTGCGCAACAACGTAGGCGCCAACCGGCGTCTTCTCCCACTCGAAATCCTTCAGGAACGCGTCGACTTGTGCCCGGTCTTTGGGTGCGAAGTCGACCTTAGCTCGTTTACCCTCGATAAACTTCGCATTTGCCTCAAGTTTCTGAACCAATAAAACAAGACCAGCGCGAATCTTATTATTGTTGTTCCCCCCGGTCTTTTTTCTTGACTGCTTGAGCCATCGCTTAAGCATGACGATGACAGGCAAGGCAAATTCAGGGAATGCTATGTTCGTGGACCATAGGACGAAGTACTCCGAGAATAGTTCCACCACTTGCTCTCCAACTCCGTCTTGATAAATTCGCGTCCGCAAATAGGCCTTTGCGGCCTTGTAGGCCACATGAAAATCGAGAGGTTTGATAGTTGACTGCTTCGGTGACTTTCTCATTTCCGCAGAGTTGAGAACCTCTAACAAAGCTGAAGCCAGCGGAATGTAAGTTCCAGTCGACCGTGAAATGCGAAGGAGTGACCTGATCATGTGGAATCGCAGAGGGAAATAGGTCGCAGTTGGTATTAAGCGCATGGCACCGAGTGTGACTTGGACGAGCGGGTAGATGAGGGGTTTGAGCTGGGATTCCTTTCCAGCTTCCGCCTCCTTTAGCGGACTGCAGTGCTCCGATAGCACACAGGACCAGAAGTCCACAGAGTGGACATACTGCCAATTATAGATAGTTCTATAGGAGTCATTTTGGTTGTGCACGATGCTGTTGCGCAGATGGATGGCGAGTTGGCGGATGAAAGTGAAAGCTGTCGTATAACCAATATTTTGATCAAGGGCCCATAACTCGGCGGCTGAGTTCTTCATTAAATTTATTCCCTGTATCGTATTGACGTTTGTCACCCGAGATCCTGCGACTAGACCTTGGTACGTTGCTTTCAAGACGGCTTCCCTGATACCTTTGTCGCCTACAACTACGAGTCGTCGTAAAACTAAGAAAGCAGTGATTCGGGTGGAATCGCTACTTGTAGACTGCGACCAAAATCCAACAACGGCCTTGATCAAATTCTTAAGTAGCTTCCGGAAACTTAAAAGGTAAGGGATAAGGGGTGTGACAGCCGACAATGTGAGCTTGAGGGTCGCGTCGTCCGACAGCGTACCGACCAGGTATAAGATAGAGGATATGAAGGACTTTAGAAGCATGGAAAGGCTCTTAAACTTCTTAGAATCCGTAGGAACATTAACCTTGCCAGACGACGACTCTTTGACGGGGAGGTGGTGCTGAATAACTTCAGGAATTTGTTTGAGCGCGACAATAAGGATATCGTGGAACACCTCGGGGTTTGATATCTTGTAAGTTTGTTTCCCTCCCTGCTCTTCGTCGTCCTCGTTCAAGTGTGCAGCGGATCTGAATGCCAAAACCACCTGCCTCGCAGCTCTGAGTGATTTATTCTCTGACAGCGCCGCCCCCCATCGTGCCACCATAGCTTGAGTTAGCTCGTTATCAGTCTTATCCTCCTCGTCTGCGTCATCCGTCTTTTCTTGTTTCTTCTCCTTCTTTCGTTTCTTCTTGGGTTGGTCTTCTTCCTCGCTAGCACTCAACTCATCCACCTCGGCCAGGTTGGCATCGTCGAAATCTAACGCTTCGGGGTCATTCTCTTTTAAGAATTTGTAGAACTCGGGATCCTCTTGAGCAAGGGCATCCATGGCCTCTTTACTCATGCCGATATCCTCAACTTCTTCGTCGTCTGAATCTTCGCTTCCGCTTGCAACGGGCATCTCGTCAGCTGAGATATCAATATCGTTACCCTCATCGGATGAGGCATCGTCTTCTTTGGGCTCATCTCGCTTGCGTTTTCCTAACTTCTTGGACGTCTTTTTAGACGGTTGGGCTTTGTCGATTATCTCGAATCCACCACCGAAGAAATCGTCGACACTCATTTCGTTGACATTGGATGTCCTCTTAGAGCCATTGGGCTTATTGGCTTTCTCGCCGTCTTCCGCGCCCTTGTAGAACTCGGCATCTTTCGCCTTTTTAAATTGCTTCTTGGCTTCGACCTGCTTCCTCTGCTTTATCTTTGCAACGGTTTTTCGTTGATCTAAAACGCCTTTTAGATGTTTTTGCTCGAACTTTTTAGTCGCCTTGAAGTTTTTCTTAGCGCCCGCCATGATGGTTATCCGTCAGCGAGGTCGTGACGAAACAATTGAGCGGGTGAATTTGGTAGTTGATTGGATTTTTTATTTTACGGCTTGCTAATGACAAGCGCGACAACCCTTTTTTTTTTTCCTTTTTTTCTTTTTTGGGGAGGGATAAGCTTATCGCGGGGTTCTTATCGCAGTTTGCATTGGCGCTAAGGTGAATGTGGTTTAGACCGCTCAGAGTACATGGACCTAAACTCAGGTACATAGGTACCTAGGTATCATTCAAGGCCAGGTGTTAAGTAGAGATGCACATTATGCGTATAATAGATCTATTATGCCGCATTATGCGCATAATGCCATATTAGTTAAAGCTTATGTAAAATTTTACAACAAAACATAATACTATGGAATACACACAACAACCTTGCAAGTCAATTTAAAGCCTTAGAACATTCGATAATTCGTACCTATTAAAGCATTAAAACTCAAAGGAAAGTCGCTTGTAATTATTGTACGAAAAGAAGTTATACTTGCTTAGGTAAGATCAGGTTCGATTGATATACATAGTACCTAAAATATGCGTAACCCTTTTTAGTACTAGCGTACCGGATAATTAAGTGTTTGTATTCCGTTATGCGCATAATACTTCTATTATGCGGCATTATACGCTAAGCGTATAATGCCAAATGCATCTCTAGTGTTAAGTAAGCGGTCCAGTTCAACAAGCCGGACAAGGTACCTCCCTAAATCTCCAAGTAGGAGGTAGATAGGTACCAAGGTCGAATCACCTCAATCACCAATCCTCAATATTAGGTTAGGTACCTATTGACCCATTACGTACCTCTCTTTAGAGGCATCTCTTTAGTGTCTCTTTTGTATACCAACTTTATTTAAGTCTTCAGATATTCTCTCCCCTTTTCAATAATCACCAGGTACCTATTTCATCAGGTACTTATTTCAATACAAGATGAATCCTCGTCAAGCGTATGCCCCAACGCCCCATAGCTATGTTCCTAATACCGCTCTATCAGCTACAATAAATCTAGATGAGGTATGCATCTTGACCTCCGCCCTGCCCAAATCGCGAGCCTATGCTGATATCTTTATAGGAAGTAAAGCTAGCAGAAACTCGTGCCGAGAGAGATTTACAAGATTCTCTCGCCGAAATCTTTTCTATTATTGTCACCCTAGATGAACTAGAGAGGGCATTTCTCAAAGATGCTATTCCCGAAGCCGACTATACTGAGATCTGTGAACGATCGCTTAAACAGTATAAGTCAATACTGGCCGATGAAACCGTGGCTAAAGCTTTCGTGGGTCTCGAAGAGTTCAAGGCTGAATGGGACGTAAGTGAAAATGTTATACGTTTCATGGTTTCATAACTGGCACCGCCGCTAACATACTCGTAGCTTGAAGTTCCCCGGGCGACGGAGAGACTTAGAGTGGGCATGCCGTCTACTGCTGTTACTGCATCAACAGGCGCTGCCCAACCATCTGCTTCCGGAAATAACAAGTCTGGCGCTCTCATCCTCGAAGCAACGCAGGACTTTATTACCTTCCTAGATGCCTTGCGCCTCGGGCTTCTGGCAAAGGATCAATTACATCCTTTACTAACCGATGTTATCCAGAGCGTCAACAAAGTTACTGACCGAGACTTTGAGAATCGTGGTAAAATTGTCCAGTGGCTTATCACATTAAACCAAATGAAGGCGACCGAGGAGTTGAGCGAACAACAGGCCAGGGAGCTAGAGTTAGATATCAACTCAGCATATTTGGGCTTTAAGAATACACTGAACTAAGATTTCCACGGCAGAGCTATGGGAATCGTAATGGATATCGCGTCGTTTTGTCAATGATATAAGCATTGAGATAACACCGATTCATTTTTGAACGACTGATGACTTGATGACATCTGAAAGATGCTGAGAAGATGCTGAGAAGATGTGGGCCATAGGATCCCGTCTTTTAAGTTTTACTGGTTAATTGACCTAAAGAGACCCACTGATAGGGCGCAGGTCTGTCATTATAAAACTGTCATTGTAAAATATCTCACCAGGCAAGCATTTGAACCGAGGATCATAAGGTAAAAAGTATACTTACCTACCTCCTTACCTTTTGCTAAAAGACTGGACTCAAAGCTAGGTGTTGATAAGATACTGAGTCCGCCTCAACATACTTATATCAAATACAAAAAAAAGGAATTCTATCTCTCGACTCCCCCTCGCCCTTGAGGAAATCTTCGGAACTATGCAGCGGACTTATCTTGCTTTTCAGCATAACGCTAAACTTCATACTCTACAAACTGTAGTCACGGCAGTCCGCTCGGTAGCAGCTCTCGAAGAGGCCAACAAAGGGCTATTTAAACAAGCCAAGGAAGATGACCATGTTGTAGTTACTGAGCAGACTATATTTCACCCTCAAGGTGGAGGTCAACCTTCTGATGTTGGTGTGATAAAAAGCCCAGAGGGTGCAAGTTTTGATGTATTCATGGTGCGCATGAGCAGTACAAACAATGGCGAGGTGCTGCATTTTGGCAGGTTTGCGAATGCTGCCACCATTTTCAAGCCTGGAGACTCGGTCACTCAAACCATCGACAGTGAGAAGCGAAAATTGTTCTCCCGGTACCATACAGCTGGACATGTTCTCGGATCAGCTGTTCGCCATCTTCTCGAGAATGAGGTAGCAGGTTTTGATGAACTAAAAGCATCACATTTCCCCGATTCTGCTTCTTGCGAATTCCAAGGTCTTATTGAAGGAAAATGGAAGGATATTATTCAAAGTCGGGTGGACGAGTACATAAGCAAAGATATGCCGGTCGAAATTGATTGGTGGGATGAGAACGACTTCAAGGCAAACGGACTCGAAAGATTAATACCCGACCGCAAGGCAATGAGTATGACGGATGATGAGAAGTTCCGAGTCGTAAAAATAATCGGCGCCGAAGCATATCCGTGTGGCGGTACGCACGTTGACAGCACAGAGCTGTGCGGTAAGACCAACGTTAAAAAGATTAGTCGGGCGAAAGGGATAAGTCGGGTAAGCTACGTGCTGCCATAACAGCTGGGCCGTCGAAAAAAGTCGAATACGGCCATTCGCAGCAAAAGTGAAACTTGGGTAACCTGCCGGAAGCTCAATAGGGATTCGTTGCATCAGTCAGGAACGCGAAAACTTCAACTTGAGCCGCCCGGCATTCGTCTACAGACGTCGTGCAACAACTGTATCTCAACTGTAGCTACCTGCAATCTGACTCTTACGTTTCGATGGTACTCAAGCCAGTAACGCTAAATACCCAACCATTTTTTGCTAATGGCCCAACCCATCCATATATTAATTTGTATTGGAATTAGTTGTACCACCAACCACATACAGAATTTACACCGGTCGCGTTTTGAAATATTATAATATTATATTCAGTGTATATTTAATTGAAACTTATATTATTAGAAAGGTTTAATTGAAGCGAAACTAATAATATAATTTTTATACTTTGCATCATTAAAATAAATTGGGAATAAAGGTAAGTATGTTTGAAGCTGTGGAAGTGTGGCTTTAGGGGTATCACGTGACACCCTTCTGAGCCTTCTCGGTTCTGTGTGTCTGAGTGTATATTCGAGTGTATATTCGAATAACGTTTAACGTAACGCATGTACCTAGTTAAAAGCTATATCATTCAAAAGCTCTAATTGAAGCGAAACTAGCGATCTACTTTTTATATTTTTCATTTTTGAATTGATTGGAGAGTAAATGTAAATATAGTAGAATTTGTGGTTAGAAAGTATGTGGCTTATACGAACGGGGTAAATTCTGTATGTGGTTGATGGCGCGACTAATCCTAATACAAATTAGTATGCACGTGTGTCGGTGGCTTAACTAGTGTCAGAAGTGGATGAGTTGGGCCATTAGCAAAAAATGGTTGGGTATTTAGCGTTACTGTACTCAAGCCGGTGCTGCAGATCTTGTTCAATACCTGGTCTCTGCAAGTTAGCCCTGTCGCGTTTTCAGGTACCTGTCATATATAACCTTACCAAACTTGAGTGTTGTCGCCCATTCTAGTTTCAACATTTCAGCACGTGGGGGCATGCCTATGTTGACTACCTCTAACGTAGGTACGTTTCGATCATCGGAGTACGATGGAACTAGACGTCAATCCGGGTTAATCAGTGAGGCACGGCTTCATACATGCTATGCTCCCTTGCAGCAAGGTACAGGGTACCCATTTAACCTTTCGTCACTGCGGACTGCTGCAGGAAATCCAATGCCGATCGTGAGAACCTGGGAATTTTAGTCGGGAGCCGTATTTTATACATCACACCTATATTGATCTTCGTATTAAATCACCAATATCAATTCAAGTTTACTATTCGCTAAAAATTCTGCTGCCAATGCTGCACGTCAACTCACACGCCAATACCTAGTACAAGTTTAGGGACGTGGATAATGACTGGTCACTGTTGTCCTAACCAATCATTTGGACCACATGCCCGAGCTTTATGGGAAACACGTACTGACGGGTAGGTACAGAGAATTACCTGTAGGTACCTAACTCAAGACCCCATCCACGCTAAACATCTTCCAGCTTCGTTTATGTAAAGGGCGAAGGAATGTGGTGCTTGAACCGTTTGAGAGGGTACCTACATCTCGCGCTAACCGACATTGGTGTGGTTCCGTGCTGAGTGGGGCAATGGAAAGTTCAGGGTCCTTTTTATACGATACATTTTCTGAAGAGGCAGAGAATTCTAATACTCTTAGGTACCACCTAACCTTTACTCTCTTTTACATGTGAGGTATACAGTCAGATCAACGACAGTAAGTAAGTACTTCTCTTGGTCACGGGGTAACTCAAAATGAAAGCAGCCAAAGCTTTTCCGTTGGTAGAAGGTGGGCAATTAGTACCACGGGTTTTCATATATATGACCCTATGTTCAACCATCTACCTCCTCCTTTCTCTTTCTCTTTTCTTCATACCCTATAGTCTTACCGACTTGTGTAACCCAATTCAACACGCTTGAAGAATTTCAACATTCTACTCTCATTACTCAAGCAATGAGAGAGTATCATGGCTTCTCTTGGTGGTAACATTTTACCCCCTGACCCTCATGCAAATATCTATCTTGCTGGAGTAGCAGTCCTCCTCCTAGTAGGCGTATGCTATTCCACTTTACTTGTGAAGAAAGCAAAAGACAGCGAGAACCCTGGTCTCGTACAATCGTTATGGCTTTTCTTTTACACATGTTTCCTCAAACCGCACGATGGCGGCGACAATGGCAACCAGCAGGATGCCCTTGAGAGTTTTTACAAAACTCAGGCCGGCGCATATGATGCGACGAGGAAGGCCCTTCTGAAGGGTCGCGAGGATATGTTAGCCCTCGCAGCCGCCCAGCTCTCTTACCGAGCCAAAAAGGGCCCCGAGAAGCAGAGACGTGTTTGGGTAGACGTACGTGCTCAACTTCAACCCTAGCCGTGATTCACTAGCATCCCCCTAATCATGAAAACAGGTTGGTGGAGGGACTGGCTGGAACATTGAGTCTATGTCAAAATTTGTCGATGTTCCTCAGTTTTTCGACAGTGTTTACTTAGTTGACTTCTCTCCATCTCTCTGCCAAGTCGCTCGCAAACGTTTCGAGAGACTAGGATGGGAAAACGTCAAGGTCATCTGCCAGGACGCAAGAAAATTCCGCTTAGAGGACCACGAACCCTCTTATCAGGGCAGACGCGCTTCTGGCTCTCCGAACCGGGGCAACTTTTTCCAAGACAGACCTAAACATGGTGGTGCCGACTTGATCACCATGTCGTACAGCTTGTCCATGATTGTACGTACGAGCAAATCCAGTATGGGATGCATTTTCTTACACAATTATAGCCCGATTACTATTCCGTCATAGACTCGTTACCGTCGCTATTAGCTCCGAATGGCATAGTCGGTGTGGTTGACTTTTATGTTCAATCTCAAGTCGACATCAACTTCCGCAACTATACCGGCGGTCAAGCTAACCGTCATGTCAATTTCTTCGGCAGAACATTCTGGCGCGCCTGGTTCGACATCGACCGAGTCGCTCTCGAACCTGGCAGGCGTGATTACCTCGAGTATAGCTTCGGCACAGTCTTGAATGTTAACAACAGGAATTACACTCTGGGTGCGATTCCTTATTATATATGGCTGGGGATTCATAAGCAACCTCAATCGTCTAGCCTTCCGCACGAAATCGTAGAGAAGCTAGACGCCTTGGTTACCGAGTCTCCTTACCTATATCCCGCTAACCACTCGGCCGCTCTGTCTCGCGCAGTCGAAAGAGCCACGCCGGAGATCCGCTCCAAGGCTTTCGACGTCGCTATTGTCAATCTTTCTTCTAACTTGCCTCTTCCGTCTTTCTTCTATCAGAATCATCACTACAGGATATACTATGACGATCAGCTCAAGAAGCATACCCAGTTCAATGACGAGTATATCTACGCTTTCACTTGGGAAGATACTCGAGTCGATGAACGTATCCTTAAGCTCAAGTCGGATGATGTTGTGCTTGCCATTACCAGCGCCGGTGACAACCTTCTTTCTTATGCTCTGCAGGGACCGGCTAGAATCCACGCAGTCGATTTGAACCCCACACAGAACCACCTTCTCGAGCTCAAGGTAGCCGCATTCTCTTCTCTCCCTTACGAAGACTTTTGGAAGATTTTCGGGGAGGGTAAGCATCCCGAGTTCCGTTCCTTACTCATCTCAAAGATGTCCCCTCACTTGTCCAGTCGTGCATTCCAGTACTGGCTTAAGAATCATCACATCTTCACTACATCCAAGGGTGGTTTGTACGATACTGGCGGGTCGAAACATGGGATTCGTATCTTCCGCTGGATTTCCCGCATTTTCGGATTCCGATCCGCTGTCAAAGACTTAATTGCCGCCAAAACGCTCAACGAGCAGCGTGAGATCTGGCGCCACAAGATCCGACCGGCGCTTCTTTCTCGTCTAGTCTCCAAGTTCGTCGTAAGCCAGGAATCATTCCTCTGGACGGCACTCGGAGTCCCGAAGAACCAGCTTGCGATTATCGAAGAGGATCATGCGGTATCTGAAGCAGTATGCGGTCCTGATGCACGATCGAAGAATACCCGCTCCCACGCCATCTGGGAATATATGGTTAACACGCTGGATCCGATGGTAGAGACGATGCATATCGCGGCTGACAACCCGTACTACCTAGTGTGTCTCGACGGTAAATTTAGCCGGAAATGCCATCCAGACTACCTATCGCCTCAAGCACATGCCCGACTTTCTCGCCCAGGGGCGTTCGATGGGTTGCGCATCCACACGGACGAGATTGACGAAGTGCTAGCGCGCATTGCACCTGGAACCCTGACAGTAGCTGTTGTTATGGACAGCATGGACTGGTTCGACCCAGGATCCAACGCCGCCGCGGCGCAAATCGCTAAGCTCAACCGCGCGCTACGCATGGGCGGACGCGTGATGCTGCGCTCCAGCGGTCTTCGGCCTTGGTACCTAGCCGAGTTCGAACGGCACGGGTTCTCCGCTAGATGCATAGGTGAGCGCACGGGTGGCAAGTGCATCGACCGCGTCAATATGTACGCGAGCTGCTGGATCTGCACCAAGCGTGAAAACCTGCCGCCGCCGACGCCGACGCCAGAGACGGAGACGGAAGCTATGGTTGGTTCGGAGATTACATCTTTGCAGATCTGAGATGGGGTTAAATAAGGTACCTAAGGTGCCTGGGTACCTGGGTAGGTAGGTAAGTAAGTTAAATCAAATGGGAGGATAAGGAATCAGGGAGTGTCTATCCTCTTGAAAGGCACTGCGGAGTAAGAGCAATTCGGTTATATTCTAGCCACTCGTTACTATTGTCCTCACATGTTAGTCGAATACGGTATGCCTTATATTATGCCTCATGTTGATATATCAAACGTTTTCATAAGCCAAGGTCTCACGGCTCGAATCTACTTCGCGTTGAAATGCTCCATTGGATATGATTGACAATTTCACGATAACACTTACACTAACCACGTGCTTGTGAAATATTAGGTTAGGTACCTAATCCTTAATTTCAAGAGGTAAGTGGTACAATATAATACCACGTCACCGAAGAGCAGATTTTGAAATAATTTGGTTGCCTGGAGCTACGTTGCGCTGCATGCTGCAGTAGGGCTGATGGTTTGTACGATATGATGTGCATGGCGTGACTAATAATAGAGGGACCTCGGGACCTTGGGGATAGTTCAGGGGCTTCTTTAAAAAAAGCTAAGAGCCCCTGTAATATTTAAATATCAAAAGTTTACAGAACAACAACCAAAGGAAACATACCCCTAGGTAATTTTTCACAATTGATTGCTGTCAAAAGTATTCACATGAAGATTTTTAAATATTACCTGATCTAGGTAATTGCTATTGTCATGGCACCTCTTACTAGCGAACCCGATGCTATTCGGGTTGTGCTTAATCCCGCTCGACGCAGAGTATTCTACAAACTTGTCGTCGAGATCGCGGTCTACATGCGATCACAGCTGGAACTGCCTTACAGTCCCAACGGTTCCCCCTTACTTTCTTCTTCTTCTCCTTCTACTTCTCCTTCTTCCTCAGAGCGACCTCCACCACCGTATTCCGAGACAGCAGATGCGCCTTTATCCGCGCCCCGCACTAATATTCGGGATTCCGATCCTGCGCCACCAGCGCACCCCCCAAGGCCGCAAAGAACGCCTCCTAGCCCAGCCCTCTTCAGACTGCGTAAAGCAGCGTTGCTGCACTATGACTCCTGGCGCGACGAGACCATCGCTAAGCTCAGGGAACTCCTGGCTAAGCTCGACGATCAGAAAGTCGTCGACGCTCGGCGTAAGCGCGCCGAGGAGATAAGCGCCAAGGCCAGGCAGGGGCCGTCCGATGGCGAGGACTTGCTGAGTTTCGACGACAACAGC
This sequence comes from Daldinia caldariorum, assembly GCF_022478825.1. Classification (NCBI taxonomy): domain Eukaryota; kingdom Fungi; phylum Ascomycota; class Sordariomycetes; order Xylariales; family Hypoxylaceae; genus Daldinia; species Daldinia caldariorum. The sequence continues at coordinate 504,712 of NW_025953051.1, read as the reverse complement.
AGGGCCACCACCCAGACCTCTATCAAACCAGCGTTGCCGCCCCGGTCGTCCTCGACCGGGCCGACGAGCCTGGCTGCCTTCCAGACCTTGTACCACCCCATCCCCACGCGGCTGACTACGGTTCCCATAGAGGACCGCAAGGAGGTCCTGAGCGCCACGATGATCCTCTTGCTGTCCATGGGCAACTACTCGGCGTACTCGCGCACGCTGGTCTGCTACCTCACGGCTGCGCTCGAGATCCCGCCCGCCTTTCTCGACGCGGAGGAGACGGAGATCGCGACTACCATGGTCGAAGCTGCACGGAAGGCCACGGTGAGCGGGGGCATGTCGGCGGAAGCCGAGGCGCAGAAGCGCAGGGAGCAGGGCCAGATAAGCCGGTTTTTGAAAGTTGGACTGGCGTCGGTCGCGGGCGCTGCGATTATTGGTGTCACGGGAGGACTTGCTGCGCCGGCTGTCGCCGGTGTAATCGGTGGTCTTATGGGGTCCGTCGGATTAGGCGGACTCGCTAGTTTCCTGGGAATCTTCTGGATGAATGGCGCTCTGGTTGGTACGATATTCGGTGCCTTCGGCGCGAAGATGACGGGTAGCATGGTTGACCAGTACGCCAAGGAAGTGGAAGATTTCAAGTTCTTGCCTCTGCGGGCGGAATGGGGCGAACGCTGGTCTCACGAACAGGACAGTTCGGAATCTCGAAGACTCCGTGTTACTATTGGTATAAACGGCTGGCTTACAGCCGAAGAGGACGTAACGAAACCGTGGCGGGCTCTAGGCGGCGAAACCGAAGTATTCGCGCTGCGGTATGAGATGAAGAGCCTGATGGCGCTCGGCGATAAGCTTAAGGACCTAGTTGGCTCTGCTGCGTGGAGTGCCGTCAGAGCCGAGATACTTCGCAGGACGGTGCTCGCAACCCTGAAAGGCGCGCTATGGCCTATCTTCCTCCTGAGCTCGGCCTCCAGTATTGATAATCCATTCAGCCTGGCCCGAAACCGATCTGAGAAAGCCGGCAAGATTCTAGCCGATGCAGTAATCAACAAGGTCCAGGGAGAACGGCCGGTGACCCTAGTGGGATACTCGTTGGGAGCCCGTGTAATCTACACTTGCTTACGAGTGCTCGCGGAGCGCAAAGCTTTCGGACTCGTAGACACCGTAGTCCTGATCGGAGCGCCGGTCCCGTCCAACACGGAACACTGGAAGATGATGCGCACGGTGGTCTCGGGCAAGTTATTCAACGTGTACAGCGAGAACGACTACATCCTGGGCTTCTTGTACCGCGCGACGAGCATGCAGCTCGGCATCGCCGGGCTGCAGCCCATCGCGGGAGATATCGAAGGAGTCGAGAACCTCGACCTTAGCAACGAGGTCACGGGCCACCTTCGCTACCCGGAGCTTACGGCCAAGATCCTAGCGCGGTGCGGGTTCCCTGATGTTCGCGGCGGCGCGGGCGCCATCGAGAAAGACGACGGGAAGATCGAGATCGAGCTGCGCGACAAGGATTGGGCTGAGACGGGTAATTTGATCGACGTTGATGATAAGCCAGAGCCCGCGATGGATACTTTTGAAACGATGCCGCATGAGAAGTTCGACCCGGCGGTGAAAAATGTGTGGGAACTAAAGAGTGACGTTGGCGTGAGGGACGCGAAAATAGAAGGGAAGAATGATACGAAAGAACCTGTTGCCGTATTAACGCGGGCGGCTACTGTAGAAACTACGACTGCTACAGCAACTATAGCGTCCGTGTCGAGCTTGACTGAGACACATAAAGGCACCTCTGAAGGTTCTGCCTCTACTGTGTCCAGGTCGATGAATACGACTATTATCGAAAGTCCACCACCCGCCTACCGTATCGTATCGAATACTAGTCATGATAATGATGATGACTATGATTACGAATCGGACGAGGAGGGCGGTGGGATCAAGATGGTGGATAATGACTCAGATGGGGAGTTAACGTTCATTGAGCCGCTGCGTATTGAAGACTGATTATTTATCGAAGTGTTGAGAGAATGATATGTTCCTATATAGGAGGTACCCAACGAAAGAAGAGAAATCATGATATTGCGTCTTAATTAGAAATGCGAAAGGTCAGGCAGGTTCACCAGGAATTCATTTGGTAAGATGTGTAAATATGTCTAATGTTTATGATATTAAATTCTTTCTTCAAAACCTTAAATATTTGACTTCTCCTGCCTAATTGCTAGATTGTTCCTCTTTACAAACATGACGCTGAATCGAATTTATTACATATGTGATCCCCTATGTATGCTCCAATCTATAAATATTACTCTAGTTTACTTCATATGCTCTGTCCTATCTTGCTTTAGGTATTGTCATTACCGTTCCTTTTAATCATGTTCTGTTCTATATACTACAGCTGACTTTCAAGCCTCGTTAGGTACCTTAACGAAATGCAGCAGCGCAGCCGCAAAGGCAATTAGGACGGACAAGCCATAATACGGCAGCCCAATCCAGCCGCCACCCAACCTCATCCCGAGCGCGAACAGCGCAGCGAGGAGCGGCTGCGCGTACACGCTCCCGACGACCTCGACCATGGCGACGAGGCTGAATAGTCGCGAGCGATGCTCCGGGTTGACGTACAAGCTCATGAGGCTGCGCGTCATGCTGTTGAACCCGGAGCCGAGCGCCATGAGGACGAGCCCGAAGACAAATCCGGCGAGCGTCGGCGCCAGCCCGAGCACGAATATCCCGATCGCTAGGAGCGCGTACGACCACCGTGCGAGGGATAGGTCCCGGTGGTGCTCGTCCGGCGCGCGGATCTTCTTGGGCGTCGTGCTCTTCATCACGTACCGCGTGAGCCAGGGCAGGATCACGAGCGCTTGGACGACCTGCACGGCGCCGTACGTGGATTGGACGTAGCCCGTCTTGTAAAGCTCGATGCCGTAGCGCTTCGATAAGAATTGCGCCATGAACTGCGACGTACCCAAAAGAACCGGGGGGGATACGAGGCCGGTTAAGAGTAGGAGGATAAGAGAGGTGGACTTGAGCATCGATAGGGACTCCTTAAACCGTGCGATGACATGCGAGACTCGTGATTTGAGGCCTGTAGCTTCTTCCTCTTCTTCTTCTCCTTCTCCTACCGATTCTGTCTCAAGGGCGTTTTCTTGATCCGGATGATGCTTTAGCGTCTCTGGGACGAAAAGGAACGCAACTGCACCGAGCGCGGTGGCCGTAGCGGCGATCCAGATCGGCGGCCATGGTCCCGCCCTTGCCATTATGGCTCCTGCGAGTGCTGGTGCCCCGAGTTCGCCGCATAGACTGGCGACGTGGATGCGCATGAATGCAACGGCTCTATTTATCGGTTAGTCGTTGGTATGGTTAGATACCCACCTAGATTTAACAGGGTAAACGACTAACCTCTCTTCTTCAGTGGTCGAATCCGCAATCATACTTAATACGATCCCAGCGATAACCGTACTGCCACCGCCGATGATGTTTCCCGCGGAACTCAGCCAAATCAGTTCGACCGGCAATGTGTTATGGAAGTACACCACCGCCATCGTCCAAAGGGTCCCGAGGAGGGTTCCAGTTAGAGCGAGGGCAGCAATGGGCTTCCGTCCGATTCTTGCAAGGAGTTAGTCTGCCTGCCAATCTAAGTGCCTCCTTGGCCGTATTACGCACCTATCTGCCGCGAGACCCCAAGGAAACGCGGCGAGAAACCCCACAGCTGCATCGGCGCTACTCTGGATGGCCAAGGTCAAAGCGACCTTATTCTGGATCGCATTCACCTTGCAGTGTTTCTCGTCAATAGGACCAGCTGCAGTTCCGTCGAGGCCGTAATACTGGCGACACGCCGCGTCTTCCAACAGCCGGGTTTTCGGAATGTCGACGAAGCCCGACGAGGAGGAGGATATGAGAATGATGATGCAGAGCAAGTTTATGATCGTGCGCCCGTTGTGTATCTTCGGCACGTGGACGCTCCTGAGCGACGTGACCGATAACCTGGTGCGGTGCGACGGCCGTCTCGGTCGCTCGCTTGCCAGCAGCAGGGGTGCCGTTTCTGTGACGTCCGTGTCCCGAGGACGATTCGGCTCATCACCACTCGTCATGGTTCAAAATCGGGCAAATCTTCAATACCTATCAATCCGTCTTTGATGAATCCGGACTTTACATAATATTTTCAAAGAAGGACAAGATTTAAGAATTATTAAGATGAGAACTCGAAGGAATGCTCGTCATCACTGGAACTTGTTTACCCCCTAGCGTGCTATTCCGAACGGGAACCCAGCCCAAAGTGGAAGTATTCCGAATTCCGAGTTGACGTGCACATCTAAGACTCGCTGTGCTTCCTGGCCTATAGGTAATCGATACCCCTGGCAAAGTCAGCAAGGCTTATCTTTAGACTATATAATATTACGGTAGTGATTGGCTTCGTTCCTCGCGTGCGAATACATACGTCATTAATACGCGCTTCGTAACGGCTCTTGAATCCTGACTCTAGGAAGGAATCGCAAGTCCAAATTTGCGCTTTCGAGCTAGAAGCAGAAGAACTAAATGAAAGCTGTCAAAATTAAGCAATATACATAACCACATAATGCTATGTCTTCCAGCGCTAGAAACACAATACATTGATCACGTATATTTGGTTGATTAATCTCTTGGACTCTTTCAGAAGCCTCTAGTTGTTTGTTGATATACGTGGGGTATGCACTTGCATCTCTGTGGCACTTTAGGAGACAACGATGGCTATATGATTAAAAGCAAGTATATATAAGGTACCTAATATATAGACACCTAAGGTATATATAAGGTTAGGTATATATATTAACTACCTTCCTGACACGTGGGTATCTCTAAGCTAAAAACACTTACTAATGGCCGAAGGGTTGTATCGTCTTTGGATATTTCTCACAGGAAGCTCGTTTGCACGCATATTGTTACAACTTCATATACCTAGGATGTATCCTTAGAGACATGCCGGTCGCTCTAAGTCGTTAATCTTAATTTATTATTAAAATGCTTATTTAATTTTTGCTGAGGTCTATATCTTTCGTGAGAGCTTTCGGCGTGTGAAGAGGTGCACCGGTAGCTATTATCAGAAAATAGGTACGCCCTCATGTGCTTCTTAGAAACGCATCCCTCTTCTCACGAAGCCATGCGTGTTACCTTCCAATCATTATCCTGCGCGGGTGTTTCTTTTCATCTGGCGTATGGAAAAGAATACCATCTACCCCCTTTTCTGGCGCGCGACTATATAATATGTCCATTAATTTTAGCACTGGCATGAGGAGGTTGCTTTTCTAAGCATATTACCAAACGGTATTAAGTCTTATGCACTGTAACAGACTATAGGGGTTAGATAAGGGGTCAAAAAGGGTTTCATTTGTCCGAGAAGAATAGTGGTAACAATTATAACCCGTGTCGTGATGACTAGTGTGGAAGATCGCTTTGGCGCCATTCTGCTGAAGTACCCAAAGTATGCCTCGATGCCGTATCACTTTTTCAATAAAGCATCAACATGTCATAATCAGCCGCTGTGTAAAAAGTGCACGGCATAGCTAAACTTACCTTATATTCGAAACAAGTCAGACCCTACTGTGGGAATGAATTTATAGCATAATATTTCCTTCATACCAAAGTTGTAATACCCCGTAGCTATTGAAAGTTGTTTAATATGAGGTATATATGGTGGCACAGTGGCTTTGCCGCGTAAATCTCCAAGCAGTCTCAGTTATTATTTATCGGGCTTCTGTGTCGTATTGGCGTTTACTACCTGATTTTATTCTGGTGAAGAAGCTGGGCCTGACTGATTTACTATGTTCCTTGTTGAAATAAGTGATCAAATGTGCAGTACGAGATATCTTGAATGGAATATGAGTAGGCCTAGCTTCTACCGTGCCGCTTCATATCACTTAGTTATATACCATCCATTTCGCGATTTATATAATATTTCAACTATCAAAATAATGTGTAGTACTCATAATCAAGTACGGCAATAATCCAGCTTGCTCAAAGCTGACTCGGCCTATAAGTATCACGGAGATCGCTCCTCCGTTACTAAAAGAACTTTGTTTCTCACTCCAGCACTGTTGTTACTCCAACTTCTTCCATGCTGCTTTATAGCAAAGTTGCTTTAAATATACACCTGTACCTAGCAACATGATTCTACTTAGGTGTTTAACCTGTCGTTTATAAGAATTCATTTGTCAGTCCTCGCTTCACTGTCTGCCTGTAGCCTCTTTTTTATTTCTACTATCTTCAAAATCCTTTCATAATATCAGTGATTACCTACCTACCTGGGTATCTTCGCTGATATACCAAAGTAATTTTAGCCTTAACTTAAGGCAAGGTAGTTAGGGAGCGAACCGTCACGGCACGATCATGTGGATCTCTAGTAGACCACCTCTTCTATATTAAAATACCTCTAGGTACCTAGATAAATAAAGGGACCTTTCGTCGTTTGATTTTCCCTTCTCTTGCTAATAACTATTTCTTCTACCTAATTTTGACACAAACAGACAAGCTCAACGTCTATATCCAAAGTGTATCAAATTCGAAACTCGTTCCTTACCAAAACCCGCCTAATGCTCAAAACAAAAGCTCCCTTTTAATAAATATTAATGGCATTCTTGCAATTTACTGTCCCCATATAGGTATTTAGAGATAGACTTAAGTGATTTCGATTTTAGCGTCTGACAATATTCCAAGCCTATGAAAATTCACATATACCTACAGTGAAAACCTACTTACCTAAGTTAACCCCTGTGAATCCTTTCCAACTCTATCCTAACTTTTTCCCACACGTTTCTGCTGATTAAGACCCTTCCTTTTTGTGAGAAGTTCTTGATGGCTCAACAGCTTTACTTTGTTTTCCCGCTCAGGCACGACACGGGCATTGTATCTCACATCCCGAGATTTTATACCGATAGCCTTCTATTCTTGGCTCATTAGAATTTAAGATAAGGTAGCTATGTTGTACCGTAGTATATTCAGGCCCAAGCAATGTTGGTAATCTTGGCCCGCTCGCGTCCTTACTTGCCGCACTTGGCTCCCCTGCTCGTCGCGGACAGGTCTAACCCTCGTTCAGGCGAGGCAATCTATTGCACTGTGTTGAATAAGGCCCTGGAGTTTCCAATTAAGACCAGCATCATCATTGTCCTTGTGTGTTAGGTATTATTACATAGTAAATCTTGAGGTCAATCACAGAGATTCCCCAAGCTATCTTTAATTAATGCACATAATACTAGATGAATCTCAACTGGTAACAATTCTTATAACTTATTGATTTAGGACATGCAAGTAGTGATAGTATGTAAAAATATACATATTGAAAGAAGCCCATGGGTGTGAATGCTGATAAGATACTAATATATATTATTCCCAACTTGGATAACTGGGGTGATGTTATAAGAATCTTTCCATTAACGTCTAGGAAAGCTCGCGAGCTAGGTGACAGGTTATTAATACGTAGAAGAATATTGGTTCGATCTCCAAATACCTTATACCTACAATCTGATCTTGACCGCTTCAGATCTTAACATGTTGGTAGAGATTCGCGCGGAGTTAGTTGAGATCGATCCTGATTTACACGGCCAACGATACGGGCTACTGTACTGCTACAGCCTGCTAGTGTCGGGATAATCAAGGATTCGGCACGATACTCTACTAGAGGGTCCGTCAAGGCGCTTGGACCCTCTAGTATTGGTTTAACATGCTTTTATCTTACCCATATTTCCAGGGCCCGTGAATTGACGGTGAAAGATAGGATCTCTCCATGAGCTAAGCTAGGCAGCTTTCATTCTATCTTAGACGAGACCAGACCCAATCAATACGTCGGCCAAGCTTCGGGATGGCGGCTCACTAAAAAGCAAAAGCTGATTCGTATCTTACTTACATGGACCTTACCAACCCCAGTATAGTAAATCCCAAAAGCTCGGGCAAGGCTCTTGCGCAGAGTATACCTATTCAAGCCTTCGGGCTGCAATGCAATTAGACACGCGTGCGCTCACCATCAAGTGACCTTTCGGATACCAAAGTTTCCGGGATATGGTCAACCGCCATGACATATCATCCTGCAATACCCTAGTTCAATAACTGTCACGTAGTGTATATAAGGCGTAATTACTAGTCGGCAATTACGGCGTCGTTTTTGTTGATAGAAACCAAATTGGCCGTGGTGTAGTGGCAATGAAGTGGGGGCGGAAATAATTCCTCAGGGAGTTTTTCGTAAGACTTGGGTTCGATTTCACTTCGGGGCGTGCAGGCAGGTCAACTGTTCAGGTCAAGCGAAGTGCAGGTTGAATTCTGGGTCCTAGCTTTTTTTTTTTTTCTTTTTTTTCCCCATTTCTTATGGCATGCATACCAGGTACCTAATTCTTATAGCTGCTTCTATTTTCTTCGCCCCCTTTTTTATTGCAATCTGATTGTTCGAACAATGATACATCCTGTCTCTCCAAATCAAGCCAAATAATATTTTCCTGTTTACTTGGTAGGTGTCGGAAAACAAGCGACACTACTCAAACATCAAGATACCCACGTTGATAATAATAAAGAGGTAACGAGGAGTCTTGTACTCATTCCTATATAAGTGCACATTGGCTAAGTTCAGAGGCTGATCTTCACGCCCCAAAATGTAGATCACAGTCAAGTCACGCAGATACAAAAAAACGGGCACGGCTGAGTGACTACGGTAAGCAACTAATTTATATCATCATACCTCACATAAAAAACAAAAACATCTACTTAGGTAGTCGGGTAAGACAGGTAGCCTCCAATTGAATATCCAGGTAAATCACAGTTTTCAGCCTCCCTCGAAAGTAAAACGCGCTCGTTGCTATCCACCAGTATGCAAACTAACCATTCACCAAAAACCCCTAACATATCCAGCTCAGATAACATCATTGCGCCGATAAAGCACCTTACTTCATCTAATCAGATATGCGATATGTTGAGACCTTCAACTTAGCGAGTCTTCAATAATAGCTCCCTCGTAACCTCTTCGGCTTTAGCTGACATACGGTACCGCAGTCCCTACAAACGAGTGTCTGGTCGCCGAGTATACATAAGCAGTTGCATATCCAGAACCGCCCGCCGACGCGCGTGTTCAACTCCTCGCCCGCCTTGTGCAAGCCCGACTGGATCCCGCATCCGATGCAGAACCGCCGTAGATCGATGATCACGGGCTCGTCTACTGCCGACCTTCGTAGCTCGGCTTGCAGCGGCTGGTCAACGGCGAAGAGGTCCGCGGGCAGCACTTTGAAGCACATGAAGCAGCCTAGGTTGGGCCATTCTCCGCTGAAGTGCCGATGGAAATCCCGCTCGGCCCGGATCACGAACGCAAGCTTCGTCTCGTGGGGGGCCAAATAAGGGTCGACCATCCTGTTGAGTGCTTTCGACACCCAGGAGAGATATATCAGGCTCTCGTACGGGACATACTGGGATATCCGGTTGATGATGTCTTGGGGTAGGAGCTCCAGATGGCAGTGCCCCTTTGTTAGTGGGAGCGGTACGGCGATGGCATCGAGATATTGACGTAAGGTTCTTTTAGATAGACTCTTGGCTAAGTACGAGAAGATGTCAGACGGTTTCTGCTTCCGGCTTCGCCATTGAGTATTTCGGCTGAACCTTGACTGGAACTGCGGCAGTGGATGGCGCTGTGTACTATGGGCCATGATATCTATGGTCATCATAGAGGGGCGAGCATAGTCGAAGCTGTCTACGACAGCCATCTCGAAGAAGAACTTGTAAGTGTAACTGGCGTTTTGCTTGCAGAGTTGAAAGTCCCGCAGGATAGGTAGATAATACTCTTGTAAGTACGACGTGAAAATTAGTACATGTGTGGAACAGGCTCATCCAAGACGTTTGCATGAGACCTACACCTAAATTTATACTGGCGAAGCCGACTCTTCGGAGCCACATGGTTTCTAGGATCTATTGGCCGCGTGGATTTGGCGGAATGTTTCATTCTGGAGAAGAACCAGAACGTTCTGACAAGCTGATCGGAAACGATGGAGAAAGATACATACTTGCGTTCAGCTTGGCTAAGACATTACAGCCTTTCAGACGTAGTTTCATTTCCAAATGTGTAATCTTGCATTATTGTATCGAGATATAAAAATGCTAAATGGTGGTGGACATTGCTCACCTGTTTCAACCCAGGATGTCGAAGCTGTAAGAAACCCTGGCTCGACCAGTTTTATGGAAAATGAAAACCCCAAACTTCCATGCTCACAACGCCATAGGACCATCTTACATACGATCATCGTATCGAGTAGATTCTACCTACATATGAGAAGTGAGCATACGCCGCGCTAGCAACTCGTAGAGGGGAACCGGGAAGGTCCGCGGTTGGCGTTTGGTAGCTGCACGACACCACATAGAGCACCATGCATGCGCATATACGTATAATTGAGGCTACGGATGCATATCCCATCAGGCAGGAGTATATCCGAATGGCCGCACCTCTCCCCTTGATACGGCTTGTAAGGATAGACAAAGATTTTCTCGTCACTTTCGCCTGCTTATGTCTAACGGACATGAAGACGACAGGGATCGACAGATGATAGGTGATAACTTGCGTCGAAGACATTTTTCTTGAACAGCTGCTAATCGTTACCAAAAACAGGCAGATGTTGATATAGGGATCTAGATGCGAGATCTAAATCGATCGATATTGGTTCAGGGTTTTATTAGTTCAACGTCACTCAAAGAAACACCACATGAAGGATATAAAGTCTCTCTTAAGATAGGTACCTAACCTAAGGCCTAAGGCACACAGCCAATTTCACAGAATGACAGGAAACCTTTGTAGAAGGGCAACTAACGACTTGTTTCAAAATAAGTAATTTCAAGTGGAAGTGTCTCTCAAAGTCATTTAGGTAGATAGAATTCATACCCACTGGTGAGAGTCGGACTGTTATTATCGCAGTATATGGCGATCTCGAAGAGATCCCCACTATGACTAATCAGCTGAGCTATGTATAAAACGATCTCCTGTAGACTACTAGCTTAGATCTCTTTTCCTTTTTAATTAACCGTTATATTACCTCTATGATCTCCTTTCACTTTACGTGACAGTTTCGCTTTGATGAGAAGGGATGGAAGAGCAACTGCCTAGGGGGCTATTTAGGTCGACAGCGGGGTACATGATGTTGCTTAGCGACAGCAAACCGGCAACATCTGACCCTAAAAACCCAAGTATCCAAGTACCAGAAGTAGGCCCACTCTAGTTTAGAAGGACGTCAAGTTATGACATACCCAAAAGAAGCAGTCTTACCATGGATACCGGCCCGATGCCCGGAGAAGAGTTAAATACGGTATCAAGTTGTACGATTGATAGATATTAGAACGAGATTCTGAATACACACCAGAGCCTGACCCCTTTTGTCTCCCATCTAATAGAACACATATAGATTACCATAGGAGGTAGGAAGTCTTAATATTGAACGCATTGGAAGGCTTTCTTTGAAATGCTAGCTGAAGGCCACACACTTATTTTATTCGCACAAAATCGATATGCGCATCTCCTACTTTAATATTCGTAGATGCTAAAGTACCAAGGAGTAAATAAAATCCTCGTCTCAAGGTAGCGTATTTTTTGGTTGACAGTGATACCTAAGTAGTTGCTGTTAAAGCCCACTCCTCTATTACCCGCTTGGCCCTATTCATGGACTCGTAAGCTTAGTGCAAGGTCAGGAACAAGCTGGATATGGTTGCTAACCTACACTTCGCCCATCGCCCTCTCTGCCCCATCCTGGTACTTAGGTGTGTAAAAGCTAGACTCGCGATCCTATTCTAGCATCGTTCGGAGTGTGTTAACAACATGATTAAGCCATTATCATTCATACATAGGGGAGTAGATATCTAGGCTAAGTCCATGGAATAGGAGACTTTATACGGGTCAGTGTTACGGAATGATATGATATTTATTTCTTTCTGATGGAAAATCCTACTTATACCCCATTGCTGTGTTATTTTACAGACGCTAAGTTAGGTACATACAGTACGTATGTTATTATGGCACGTATATGCCGTTTGCACTGGTATAATTGCTGCAGCGTGGGGTAATCGCCGTTATAAGCACATATGATATGATTTCGACCAACATACAGATCCCTCCATTTTTTACTTACCGTTGGCCATATTAGTAAACTCTGACTATCAGCAACATGCCATGGTACCCAATAGGACTTCAGAGCACACAGCCTCATATGCAGGTACATGATCACTTTTAATGGAATGTAGTCATATTCATGCTAGCAGGAGCATTTAACATCTGAAGGATTGGGATGGGTTCCTTCCGGAAGCCTTTCCGCACATTCTTACGAAGTAATCTTATCAAAGTAGATCTTCCGAGTAACCTCTCAGAATTGGATAACCATGCTTGGTATCCTGTTAGAAATACGGATTCAACCACCCTTTGTGTATGGGATGTGAGAGTTTCAAAGGGATCAGTTATATTGAGCAATCATAGTAAACCAGATTAAAGAATAAACAACCCCGGTACCCATTTGGTCCGGTTCCATCATCATGAGCTGACAGAAGATATCTCGATTAGTTTCGTCATCATCCTACGAGTCATGCTTCCACAAGGAGAGTTATAGATCCAGTATGCCTAAAAGCGCGGATTACTTTACTCAGCCTTGGCTACCTACAAAAGTCCCAACAGGGCTCTGACCGGAATGCAGCGAGCATTGGCTCAAATGATCCTCCTATCCCCCATATGCGGAATTACCTACTGAGTAACATCACCGGAACGCAAAGTCTTTGCCTGTTATGACTCACAATTCCTATAGACCCAAATGGCGAGGGCGAAGGAGGCCTCAATATGACTGGGGTGTTGGTGAACCAGGAATATTTGTACCTAATCCATATGGGTGAGAAGGCAAAGGTATCAAAATCCGCATCGTCTAACCTAGTACATTGGCCTTATAGGATTGCATATGTCTATAGGTAGAAAGCATACTCTGTAGAAAAAGAGGACGAAGAAAGGTAACTAAGCCAACAACGTTGATAAACCTCGGATAAATTCCTTGTGCTTCGTGGATAAGCCTGTGGACTAGGGTATTCAATCCCAGAAATCTGTCGGGTCCGGGTTCTGGGTCCGATTGGGTGGTAAATCGACCCCTCTGGCCCTCAACCTCCAAGAACCTCTTTCCCCCCTTCTCCTTGAATATTTGCAAAGAGCCTAGTAGTAAATGATGCTCAGTATTGCTACTTCGGAAGTGAAGGCACTGATACGGGTCATTATAATGTGTACAAGCTTGTTGAAGGGTGTATCGATTGCGGAAGAGAAGATGAGACTCGATAGTACTAAGAACCGGTTAGCAATTGAGCATCTGCCGAAGTACGAAACATGAGAGCGCGTAGCAATCTTTAGAATAGGTAGGGGTTCGGGGAGCCAGTATATTCACGTATATAGTTTCAACTAGGCGAGGTTACGCAATGCAGATTCTACGTAAAGAGGTGGCCAGTACGAGCGTTAGGAACGGCCGGACCGTGACAATGTGAACATATAGGTACCTTACCTAGGTTAGGAGGTAGGTATGTTTCAGAAGTAAAGCCACAGCTGAAACGGATAAGAAGTAACTTATAAACTGAGAGAGATATTATTAGATGATAGTCGTTAGTAGGACTTGTTTTCTGATGTGACTTTGTCGGCTGTCAATTCGTAGAACCCCTGTGCTGGATTTGAAGGTCGCTATGAACATCTGCAATACTGTAATAGGATATTCGAAGTGAAAAACACGATTTGATATTTGATATACAAAACTACTACAGAGGTACAACATGGAAGTGAAATGTCTTATGTGGTGTAATATATGGGGGCGTAGCCCTGCCGAGCTGAATATTTGAGTACACGAACCTAGTGAGACTACCGACAGCTGGTCACAGATGACGTTGATGTGAGCGTATTTGTTTCTGCATAAGGCAGATCGAGGGTGGCTGAGGGTCTGAGAACGACTTGCATCCTATTTATTTTAATATGACCGCAATAGAAGAGCGTAAAAGAGGTAGTGTAACGAATTCCCGGCGCATCGAGATCGTATAACTGTGGTGCTGGGGATACGTTAGTCAACCTATTTTCCATGGAGGCGGGGAGGTAGAATGCTGGCCGATCCGGAGTACCGGGACTCGCTTCTGCTTCCACCAAGGGCATGGTTCTTGATACCGTTAATACCCGTTGCCAATTGCTCTTGGCGAAACGGCATATGGTGTAGGATCGGCAGCAAGGTTATCAATGTCCGGGATTTAAACGGCATCTTGGTTTGGTTAGGGGAACCCTGCCTGTGGCAAGCATTAAGAGCTGGCACGGCTTGACGCCATTCGGTAGGTATCTTACCTAGGTAGGTAGGCTATCTAATCATCTCAGGTCAGAAGTTTATATTAACTTTTGGATTCCCGCAAGTCATAAACGGTTCTCTGATCTTTGGTCTGAAATGAGGTGAATCGGTAATCCTGAGCGACTCGGATTCGCGTTCCTAGCGTTCACCGAACTTCGCACTTCACGCTTCGCTATTATTTGCAGCTAGAGTAATGCTTTAAACCAGTCGACTTGCATCAACTTTGCAAAATCCGACGGCGTTAACTCTACTCCAACTGATGGTATAGGTGACATAACCCCTAGATAGTTTCGTGACAAGGGATTGAATGCACCTTGAGCGATCCTATCCGGAAGAAAGCTTATAAATTATAAATACCGTGAAAATCAGAAGGTCGATCTTGGCCATTCCATGTAGTATAGTAGGCATGTCGAAGCCGCATACTATGTATGTTAGCTAGTAGTATCTCTCTAACACATGGTTAATCAATAAGAAACGGGTTGTTCTTATCTTCAGCCGAGAATAGAAGCTCAAGATAGGCATTGGATACCTGTCGTTGGTTAGCGGATGCAACGTCGCTGGTTGAGCTTTCCGCCGTTTCAAAGGGCGCTCCGGGTTTATTCTCATGGTCGCATGAGCTCTTTCTAGAAAGAAACTAGAAAGTTCTCTGTAAGATTAGGCTACTCGCTGCATGTATTTCGGCCGGATGGCACCAACAAGTATCGCACTATCCCGCTGTAACTGGGCTTAAAATGTTGTAGAAATAGAATCCTCCCGGGCCCAGATGTGGGCGCGCTCGGTTCTTTCGGTGCTTGACAAGCTAAACTAAACAGGTCAGCACTGATTTGATCCGTCCATGACGGGACGAGCGGGAGGCATTAAACCTTGAAGCATAGCTACCTAACCTACCTAAGGACCTACCAAAGGACCTACCTAGGGTACAGACAAGCCGTAATCCATAAGCCATAGTGGATAACCGATGGTGAGCTCGTATGGTCAACACTGGGGCAATGTCTGGATTCTATTCGGCCTGATCGGTAAGCTAGGATTTCTCGTTTCGGGCGTAGACGATTAACAATAACAACGGATAGCAACGGACAAGCACCGGGGGTTCCTGACGGGTTACGTATGGTTGCGTTAGGTACCTAAGGTATGGTTACAAACTTGGAGTCTGGACCTTGTTTGGCGAGACCCGGCGTAGATGCAAGATGCTGGTTTGAAGAAGGATTGAGGATTTCTGAGATAGATTCCTTTGGGCCTTGGGCTACTTAAGCTTTTAATTGGTCCAGTAAGCGCGTAGGCTTCCTAATCTGGGCAGGGCTGTGGCTTAATTGAGGGGAACTGAAACTATGGCCCCCAACTAGAACCTAGAGTAACCCAACCGCAAGGTTACCTAGAGGTAGGTATTGTACAATAGTTACATGTAATACACGCATTAGGTATGTCCGTCATTATCAGCCACACCGGACTCGCCTATATAGGTACCTAAGATTCCTGGGTAGGTACGTGCTCCTTAAGATTACCTAACCAATAGTACCTAACAACGTACATAGGTACCTACCTAGGGTAACTTGGAACTAGCGCACGGGATTTTGCAGGACGCATATCGCTTAAACACTTACGACGCGCGCCTTTCGCGGATATGACATCGCATCGCATCGTTCTTCCTGCATGCATCTTTTTCCCTTACCAATCCACCAATCCTAGATGCTATAATAACTTACCCAAGGCATTAAGCAATCAGTAACCAAGACCTTCATCTCAGCTACCGTATTAGGTCTAAATAAGCCATATTTCCACGGATCTTTCCGGCCTGTCCTACGATTCACGACAGTCTGCGCTATTCTCATCCGGTCGAGCGACTGAGCGTCCGATCGTTGATATCTTGAATCCACGATCCTGGTATCATCCCAGGAATATGGACTGACGAGATCCTCGGAATTATCATGACGCGGACTCGGGTCCAATTGTTCATTCCTTTCGGTTCTGTCATGCCTTGAACTCAACTCGACTTTCACACCAACATGTTGCTGCGAGACTACTCGCAATGCTCCAACGTATATTACCTGTTAGCCTTATATGTTCAGCTCGCGTGATTTATTTCCCTGCTGTGCCCGACATCATGCAGTAACTGCGGCCTCCGTGGCCGTAGATCTTCAGCCCGATGCTACGATAATATATCTTGCAGTCGCGCTTCTCCGAAGTCTGGTAATGTTTTCTTCTTGGTATCCTTTTTCGTAAGCCGTAAATCAGGTTGGACTCAGGTCCAACTCAGGCCGAACCGCAATGACGGCCGAATTCTAAACCCCAACTTGTTTCTGTTTTCTTCTCTCCTCTAATGCAACCCCTCTAACTACATACAGGATGCGATCCTGTTATAAGCCTGTGCCTAGTCAGGTGGATAAACTAGGCGGAGGGCGCAGGCTTCTAATCCCAGACCCCAACCAACATCCTTAGCCGTGGTCATGTCGAGCTTGTATCTATCTTCCGATTTCCAAGGTCATTGTCTGGTGTGCCAAGGAAGTTCCAGGATCGGATATACCCTTTCTAGTCGGAGCCGGTATACCATGCGGTGGCCCTATCACCGCCTTAATGGATCTAACCTACCTAGGTACCCATCTATCTAATTAGATCTAATTTTTCTTTTCGATTTAAGTACGCAGCTGCGAGTGGTAAATACTACTCATGGTCAGATAGACTGCCATAGCAATTGTGCTATTAAGAAATACACTTTTGGCTCAGCGGTGTATCTAACAGCAGGCCTTTGACACTGATACTTTTTGATCCCTATTCGTTTCGCTCATGTGATGGACCATCCTGTTATAGGCTGACTAGTCTGATATGAATCCATAACGGGTATATGCCTTCAGTTATACAGGCCTGGATTCATGGTGTGGTTCACGGGATCCTACCGTAGGGCTGAGGCAGTGATCTAATCTAGGTACCGTAGGCATCCAATTGTGACATGGTAAAAGTGGCCTTGGAATGTCAGATCGTCTGGTTACACACGAGTGCCCTATATAACCCTCAAGTTTTCCCCCCGGGGTCCTTAATCCTTTCCACTAATCCCGTCTCAAGCCATCACGATCAGTCCTCATTTCTATCAGAACAATTATCCCCATACGCATCGAGCTGTCTTAGATTTTTTTTTTTAAAAAAAAAAATCAGTTACTGTACGTTCTAGTCATCTATAGGGGCTACCGGCGCATCAGGCATACCCCGTAGAGCTTACCCCTTATTACAATTCGTTGACGGGGGTCCGCCGTTTTCTCTCTACTCTTACGAGCTAACATATATTATTATAGGAGAGCATCTCAGTCTGCCCATCAACTCGTAAAACGTTACTAAAATTCGAGCAACCGCTTAAATACGAACAAGGAATCATTCAAGACACCGCAACAACAGATATATAAAACGATATATCGTCCAACGAAGCTAGCGGTTTTCCAGATTTACAACTAGAGATTCAATACCGTCATTACAATATGCCTGAGTCCGGATCTGACGTCCATTCTAACGACACTGGCTCCAACAGCCCTGACACTGGGTCTGAGACCACCACTCCCCCCCGTGGAAGAAGCCGCAGTGGTTACAACTAAGTTATCTTCTTGTATTAAATCTTGGATTAGGTATAACAGGATGGAGTTGGAGGCTGTATGAGTTCTATTTCTTCGATTTTGGCAGGAAAAGTTATCATATGGGAATTTTGACTTGGATGGGTTCTAAGAGGCAATATTTCTAGACAGCAAGTATGTCTAGGATATTGCCACTCTGTACAACTGGATATGTTTTGGGGGTTTTTGGGTTTCTTTTCCCTTCTTCCAGCTTTGAGCTGTCCCCTTTACTCATAAACAATCTCTTTCTTGCCCTGGGCGGTATTCTATGCGTGGACTTTCAACTTTTTCTATAGACGAGGGCTCAGGCTTACCCCAGAAATACATCTGCGCAAGCAGCGAATCATTGAAGCTTCATGTAGTTTAGATTAAATCGCTTTTATCCCAGCTTCTATCTTTCTCAAAACCAAAGGGGGAATTCAAGTAATGCCGGGTACCTACCTACTGACCATATGTATCCCATGTCTGAATGTTATCATTTCTCCTTAGGTATGGTCCTTAGGTACCTATGGTATTATCTTCTATGCAACTGGACATTGGCTTGTCTGCCTCACTATGGGCTCAGCCTTTCTCAGGGGCACGTACTGGAATCAGAATGACTAACCTAATACATATTGACAGTTCCAATACAGTTCCAGGAGGGCACCGCCAGTGCTGTGCCCCTGACTACAATACTATAGGTATACTAGTGGTGGAACCTTGGAATTGCCCTACTGTCCTGGTTCTATGTTTGCCGCACGGGATGGGCCGCCCCCATCCACAATTACGAACACGTTCGTCAGCTTACTTCCAGGCAGGTAAGATGTCACGGTATCCGAGGGTCTGGTTTCATCTAGAAATGCGCTTCTTATCTTATGTAATACAGTGCTGCCGTCAGAGTTTCATGCGTCGCCCAATTCTTGTTACGTTAGTGCGCTGTGCTGTGCTATATCAAGATCCGAAGCGCCATTCCCAAAGCGTACAGCTAAGAAAAAGAAATGAGACCATTTTATATGTTTATTTATGTATCCTACCCTGAACACACACGGTTTCTTCTAGTTATCTTAGGTTAAGTACCTGATATTATGATTATGTCAGTAAGGATCGCATAAATGATCAACGCCATCCTATTTAACACCAAGTCTGACGCAACGATTATAAATATAGAAGGCACTATTAGTAGAGAAACGACCATAGGAGAGGATTTAAGTCTTGTCTTTTGCTTTGCCGTCACATTAAGCAAGATTTGTCCCACTAGAACCGGGGAGCCTGGTCTACGCACGGTTCATATCCTGCGCCTCTCGACCCATGGGCATACGGATAACTCCTATTCTTTCGACGAATTTAGTGCTAGGTGCTCTGCTGTAAGGCTTGGCTTCGGAATAAAATACACACTATGTACAGTCGAGGAGCGGTGAGTTGCGAGCAACGAAGTCAGCCTCCACTGATGCATACCGAGGCAGCCTTACGAGGCCACCGAAAGTCGTGTTCGTAGAGCCTTTGACCTTTTCGAAGGCATTATTGGCATTTCGTACACGCCCAGCTAACAATTATCTCCCGTTCGGACTAGGTACACACATGTTTTTAGCCGTAACTCAAGCTTGCCACAACCAATCCACATATTTGGAGGATGTGGTGCTACTTTAATGCAAGAGTATTATATCTCATTCCTCAAAATCACAAGGAGAAAACTGTGAGTGGTAATACCACTCATAGGTCAGATAGACAATTGTGCTAAGAAATACACTTTTGGCTCAGCGGTTTGTATCTGTCAAAAACCATTACCTAGAGGCATGTTCCGAGACAGGTTAAGAAAATTGCGCGTAACTCGGCATAGATCGGTAAGAACTTTATTCTAGTATTGAACATAACATGTGAATTGGTCCCGTTCCAGGAACGTCTGAAATCGACCCTTGCATATATTAGTACACGATATATACCCGCTTGTACGTTTAACTGCCGGCATGGGAATTTTTATTTCCCTCTAGATCAAACATCACACCAATACTATTCAATGAACCACCAAAAGTAAAACAACCTCTTCTTAATATTAATCAGGGACTAAATGCTCTAACACCAATATAAATATAGGTATCCATTGTAAGGTAGGTACCTATTATAACAACTATTTTAATATTTCTCTATTTCGATACTAGTTGGTTCAGTATATTGAAGACACTACGTTTTCTATAATTAGAGTCTGAAACTACCAAAGGTGTGGTAGTCGTAACGCGGGTCCAGCTGATCGGGATTCTCCATGTCCCAATTGAGTGTTTCAACCCGCTTTAGGGGAGGGGGCGAGAGAAGGAGGGGGAGGGGAATTCCAACTTTTACCTTTTTGTTAACCACAAATTGAAAATGGCTGCATATTTTCTCTCCCCGAGATTTATCACAACATGGTGACACAATCAATATAGGATACGACCTGTCATTATATAATTAGTCAAAGCCTACTTGACTTTCCCTCCCTCTCTTTTATTAGAATTGTTCCATCCAAGCATATAATACGCCCTTGGGAAAGAAGAATAGGGATATGTCGTGACCAGTGTCGTAGGTAGGTAGGTTAGGTAACTATTGTGTTCCATAGGTACTTTCTATGCTACTCGAATAATTTAAGACCCTCCCCTACCACTAACCTAGTTGCCTATTAAACTAGCGCTGGTAACATTGCGCCGTAACGTCCCGTCTTGCATGTGAAGTATGCGAGTAACCAACCAAGTTCCTAACGTCACATTCCTAATAGTACTCTAGCCATATCCAAATAAAACGGTAATGTGATATAGGAATTATACGTAATAGTATAGAGTAAAGCAGTCATAATCCCTTTTATAATGCCTTTATAGGTCTTGCAGTTACACGAACCATGGTCATATACTCCGTTGCTCATTTCGTACTTTACCCTTTAATATACCTTTTCTGTTTCTGCTAAATGCTATAACTAGGACTATTTTCTTGCTATCCTTTCTCTCATGTATATACCCTTACAATATTTCCTGCTGGATATAGACACATAGGCAAATCATGTAAAGCTAGTGTATATTAGGCTATGTTATAGCCAAGCCTACCTTATAGACAGGACTATTCCATTTCACCTTGTTTATTTTAACTTATTTCTCATGGATTATAATCATGGGTGTGGCGGCGGTATATGAAGCATTTATGCCTCTCCTTATACAATGAAAGGTTATGTCCTGGTGTCACTAATCGACGAAGCGACCGCTACCCCGCAGCGCCACTGGCCCCTTTACGGTGGGCCATATGCCCCAAACCGCCAAACCGCCAAACCGCTAAAAAGTATATGACATAATCTAAGATTGGATTGTGACGAACCTACACTCAGGTCCGTTAAAGTGTAGTGCCGATGGGTCTTGATTTTCAGGTAAACAGTAACGATACGAGTCAAGTGTCAGGAATAAATGTTGAAGTGTTCGTCAGGAAGGCTTGGAGTCCTTCCCCTTATATGGGTTAGATATAAGACTTAGATTGATAGCTAGAGAGCTTGAAAATGAATGACTAGATACATGAGAAACGTCCGATAGTTATATGAAATGCCTCTCCTACTTCTTGTTGCTATCGTTCATAGCATTTCTATGTGATCTGGTGTGATCTCGCGGATCTGGCTGATCCCACAAGATCACCAAGATCACTGCCCTCCATCAGGTCATTCCGAGGTTTATCCGCCCCGAGGGATATTGAGACCCCGCTCCCAGGCTTGAACGTGATCTCCTCGGCTGTTGGTTCGTAACATGGATAACATAATCATAAAATGGGTAAATTTTTATTAAACCCCTGTTAAGCTTCCGTTAAGCCCCCGTTTAGCCTCCGTTTAAATTTTTTTTATTTTTTGAATTTCTTATAAAAAAATTAAAAAAATTTAAACGGCGGTTAAACGGGGGCTTAACGGAGGTTCAACAAAAGCCTTATGATTATGTCATTAGATTCTTGGCAGATCTGATTATGTCATTCAATTTTTAGCGGTTTAGCAGTTTGATGGCATATGGTCCGCCGTTTGATTCGGCGTCAGAGGGGGTTGTGTTTGTGATTACCTAAGGTACCTAGGTACCTAATGCAGACAAGTGGTCACACAAAGGATCATGTCGCCGAAATGTAAAGGGAAAAAGCGTCAACATGAGGAGGGAAAACTACCTAAGCATCAAAGAATGGCTATGCGAAGTATCTTATGGTTAAGTGCCTGTCACACTGCGTCGTGTAACTAAGATGCCATGCTATACCGTATAAGTGAAATAAGATAATCATATGATGATTTCCTTGAAGGAGGTAGGACATTTCTCACATATGAGAAGGCGAACTTCCCATAAACCTTCATTCAATATATTGTCAAGCAAGCGCGTCACGTCCAAAACCTTCATACAGATGGAATTCGAGAAATGCATACCTCTTATTACAGGTATTACAGATCCTGGTCTATACCTCTGTATTAGATATTCAGGTGTTTTATTCCCTCCTTTCTTCTGAATATAAGGAAGGACATAAAAGGAGCATGTTGACCTTTCGACGTCACACGTGCCTAATAGGGGTGTGAAGGATGTTTATTCTTGCATAAGATCACCTGCTATGCCATTCACTAGGTCGCTTAGCCAACTTATGATATGTTACGAATGCATGTCAGATTCACAGGACAGACGAAGCTAGTGAATAGACGTTTCTTTCAGCAGGCCCTTAAATATATATATGTATAAAGAAAAACAAAAAAACTCATCATTATTGTGATTACTGTAGGACGAGAATATCTTAGTGTGGACAAATAACCAACCTCACTCACATCCTTCACCTGAGGATTCTGATATGTCTTCAGCACCTTTTACCCCGGGTACCTACCCCTGACCGTCTTAAACATTTTACCTACGATATGTAACGGTCAAACCAACGATAGTCGAGCCACCTTGTGTGCACTCTGAAGAACCATATACTTGGTACCTTCTGTTATTCTCTTTCCTTCTCCTTCCTTTTTTTTTCTCTCTTTCCCTCCCTCCCTCCTTCCTTCCTTTCTTCCCTGTTCCTTTTCTTTTTTACCTACTAAGAATTCCAAACTACATCCACTACTACACATTGTGCCAGTGCCAGTGGCTATTAAACTCTTAATTAGATCACCAACTTAGGCATCGACAAATGACGCTACTACCCAAGTATCAGCATTCCACATCCTATGTATGTCCCTCCTACTTCAATCAACCTTAACAACCTCTTAACCACATATAATACCCAATACACCAGCCTATTATTGTCACTAGCCACCTGCCTCTTACCCTCCAACTAAGCGGGAGTAATCCGAAGTTATTGGAGGTCTGATAATGTTATATGTCAACATATTTTGTTGCGGATACAGAATTATTACTCTTGAGACAGCCTACATAGAAACATTTACGAACATGCGAAAAGTGAACCACTCTTTTTTCGCTGTTTTCGCTCCTGCCCTTCAATCACCCATCTCTGTTAGTACATTAACGTGCAACTGACAAGAGGGGAGACAACAAGAGGTAAGTAAATAGCCTCGCTGTTCTATGTTTAACTCTAACTAACATAGCACCGGATACTAGAATTATTCATATAAACATCCAACTCCTTTGATTCTTCATGTTTCTTCTTAACTTCAGATACCTTCACTACACCTTCTTCACCAACTCTGAACATAAATTGTTCTTTCCTTTTATATATGTAAGTTCACCCCCCAGGTACAACCACACATGGGGCCGGACCGACCCCGTTTAACACGGCCCCACTGCCTTCCACGGCCTCTGCCATAACATCCCAGGGGAGCCGCATCAATCACCTAGATTGTTGCTTCTTCATAATACATAGACACCAACCATTTTTCTTTCTCCCACATCATCATCTCTACTTCCTCACATCCTCACAACCTTACAACCTTACAACACTACTACTTTATATTATTACATCACAGCATTACATTACATCATTTCAATCAACTGACCGATATCTCAGCAGCGTCACGATGTCTACATCTTCCACTATCAGCAGCAAAACTGGGGCTCCAGCTCCGGCTCCGGCAACTGAGAAAACAGCAACACCAGCAACACTGCCAGCGCCCTGCGTATTAAATAAAAGCGACCCGCAATATCAGATAGAATGCCTAGAAAAGCTCAAACAACATATGGGCTGGATTCTCCAGTGGGCAGCGAAAAACAAAAAACTGTGCAATTCAAATGGCGAAGCAGAAAATGGTGAAGAGGCAGGAGTTGTCAAAAATGGAAGGGCTGCAGAGGTCCTGGGGGCCGCTGGGGAAATAGCAGTCGCCGGAAAGGTAGAAGCTGCTAGAGAGACTGGTATTTGTGACCAAACTGGAACCTCTACAATAACTGGAATCGCCGAGAAAACCTACACCTTTCACATACCAGATGCCAATTGTCCAACCACATCTGCCATCCCAATGAATGCCCGATCACACATTCCTATTCCATCCCATAGCAGCTCTAAGAATGCTAATACGAGCAAAGCGACGCCCGGTCGCAACATATATCTTCAAGCCCGCAATATTCTAGGCATCAAAACTCGAGGACCGAATACCATCTCCCATTACCTCCTCGACGCGGACGAGGCAGCAGCCAAATCCGTCAAGTACGGGGAGATCCCTCTTGAGCACCTAGCGCGTCCTGAGAGCTACGCCAACCAGTACTTCGAGATCAAGAAGTCGCGACTCGGTGGATACGGGGCATTCGCGAAGACAGACCTGAAGTGCGGCCAATTGATCCTCGCCGAGCAGCCGGCACTCAAAGCAAATCCGATCACTTTATACCAAGATATTGCTGAGCTAGCGCCGGAGCTACGCGCGGCGTTCTACCGAATGCACGGGCACAAGAGATCTCCTGAGCACGACAAGCGACAGGCAATATTTCTCACCAATGCGTACGCACTTTCTCTACCTACCTATGCTTAACAGATGTGATTTTCTTTTTCTTTTTCTTTTTTCTAATAAAGAACAATAGCTTCGTGGTTAGAGAATCATCCATCGTCTACTTTATCGCCGCAAGGTTTAATCACGCATGCGGGCAGGTCCGATCCGTCAACTACCACACCACTCCGAATAATAATATCATGGAGTTCCGCATGGCGAAGGACGTATCTGCCGGTACCGAGTTAACAATATCATATGGACCGCTACCTCCGGCCAACCTCTACTTAATGTGGGGTTTCCGCTGCGCTTGCGGTGGCTGCAAGCCCCTTACCGACGCCCAAGTCAAAAAGTTGAACTACAGAGATGAAGTGGCGGAGGACGTCTGGTAGACTTCGGATGAAATACGATTGAATGTTGGATTACGCTCTATGGAGGTTGAATAATAGGGGCTAGGTACACGGGGTGTAGTTTAGAATTGTAGCGTCTTGTGAATATCTTTGCTGTATCGAAAAGTTAGCTAGATTCTTTGATTTTTATTTCCAAGTTACCTCATATCCTATTAAGGGTTTTACAAAAGTTCACCAAGAACTAGGTATTCAGGAGAGGTGAATAAATGGTCTATTCAGTTAAAAGTAATGCAAAACCACTGTGCTGATTTCTTTTCGCACTGTTCCTCTTGTTTTCTTTGCCTAGATTTTGCCGTCATGAAATATGGCTACATGGTGATCAAGTCAGGTACACATCTGCTTAAGTAGGTACCTGTTACTATTTTGAAATATTCTGTTTACTTGGACTGCATGCACGTCCACAGGTAGATGTGTACAGGCAGTCGTCAGACCAGCCTCCTTTTTCCCTCTACAAAAATCGCGTTGTACAATAAAGCTATGCACAACTCACATGCAAGGATATCCAAATACACATTACCTTATTATGGGTATCACAGAACTGCATGCACCTATAGCACTGCTTCACTTTCTGCATCTATCTAGTTTCACACTTAGATATATATAAATAAATCTCTACCATAACGTTGTCATTCACCAAGCACGAAGCATAAATTGTGCCCATCCTTCCCCAATTTGCCTTGTCAAGTCTAGGCCATCTTCCTAACACTGATATCATACCTTCATTCACAACATTATACACTACCTATCTACATTACCATCTTACACTGATACTATTATAAGACTACCCAGCATATGCCATCACTACACTTACAGACATGAGATCCAGGAACTACGATCGATGATATATAAGTTATCGCAACGGAAGAAGATACTAAGTCCAACTAATGACCTGCCGGTTAAAGATATCTCAACAATGAGGCTACAAATAGCAATCGAGCGGGCATCGGCGAGAACGCATAATTCGAACTTACTGAACTCCGCATAGGCATGTTTATCTCAAAACATAGTAAATAAAAGGTCGACGATAGAAGTGGAGAGAGCATACATCGAAGGTAAGTTTACCTAGTGTATCCGGTAGGAGCTGTGCACAGGCACTTGGCAACTCACCCACACGACGCCGCTCGACTTTCCGCCTCGGATCATATTTGCGCATATTTTACCTGCAAGAGGAAGAAGAAACAAACACATCCGAGCTGCGCCGGCTTACCTATACCTGCCTACCCGCCTTACCTCGGTGCCTATATCCATTACGAGGTCCATCAGGTAAGTATTACACAGGTAGGTAGGTAGTTGTGTAGGCACATAACTAACCTACCGCATACATAACGCCACACGCTCGTATAAGAAAAAGAGGCTATATGCAAGGTACACACGGAACGGCTAAACACAGCACACGAGGGGCTCTTCTACACAAACCTAGGTTAGGTAGTAAGCGCCCGCGGATGTTTTTGGTGTCTCACAGGGCAGCAAGTAGGTAGTAGAGGTACGTAGTACCACTGCGTCAGCGAAAGCCACCGATTTGTCGCCCGAAGCTGACTTGTCGGTTTACGGACCCGAAATGCAAGGGACAACCGTACATCTAAGAAACTAAGGTACCTACCTAGTTTGTATAGGTTCCTAGACGTGTGCCTCGAGTACTAGAAAGCAGGTAAGGGCCAAGGAGGGGAAAATGGCATTTCCCCCCGTCATTTCTTTTTGTTCCCGCGGGCGGTTGGTTATGTGTTCTCAGCCGACAGAATGTGGTCTCAGGGCATTCGTAAAGAGGAATACATCCAATATGTATCGGAAGGACTTCATTGGATTGTTAGCAGAGCCTCAAGGATCCTTCCAAGTCCAAAAAGAGTCTGGCCGGGTTGGTATGCACGTGATCTTTACCCACCTCAAACTGTGAGGTGAGGTCAACTTATTGGCATAACGGATATGGATGTTGGATGATTACAAACAGATAACAATACAAAGCTTACTTGTCTTTGAATATTTAAAAGGGATAGCAGGATACTACTTCTGCGCATAATTGAGATTGGTCTTCTATTTCAAGGGTTTTATATATCAATTTGAGAATCTGCCTCGGTCGGGTTTTGATTGGAAGCGGACAAATTCCCGTCATCCCATCATCCCTTTTCAGGCCCCGTCGAACCGACCCGAATAAAGCTTACATGCAAGCTCTTCTTCTGGCTGCTACCAAGAAAGAAAATGCAAGATGTGATCAAACCCATAGTAATGCTGCTCGTAACCGAATGTCCAGCTATCCGCTTTGTTTTCTACATCCCCCCTTTTTTTGCTTCGACCTAAATATGTCTGCTCGCAGACTCAGCTCTCCCCTTTCACCCTCCTCGGCCTTGTGAAGCGCATGAGGTATCGCCGGTAACGATAAAAAGAATATCAACAAAAGAAACAGAAAAAGAATAATGTGTATCGCTTGAAGACGGCGGTAGCCGCATCACTCAACTCTACCCGAGCAAGACGTAGGCCGCTGAAAGAAAAATGCCTCCTCTTTTCATGTACCAATATTTTATGACACCTATGTGCTAACCCGGGATCTCATCCAGCCCATTCGCGTTCTCGCTGTATCTCGAAATGGCAAGCTCCTCTTATCAGAACAAGTTTGCATTCATGTAGCTGATCAACTTCGGGTTCGTCCTCAGGATTGAAGAAAGGAGGCAGAAGAAGGGCGGCGCGAGCCCACGCGGCCAAACTCGGTATATAAGATTAAACAGTACATATACACCAAAAAAATCGAAGTTATTGTCACCGAACGCCCGCCGCTATGGTAGCTACCCTGGGAAGTGTTTGGTTCGATTGCTCTTCTCATAGAATAGAAATTAATTGAAGTTTAAAGAGTGACATCGAGAACTAGGCTGACGTCCTGAACATTAGGCCCAGCCAGGTCCTCGAGAACGGGTATCAAGTCTAATAATTCATTGTCGTGAGCGTCCGAAAACCAACTGCTGATAGGTACGGCGTGTTGGGGGTGGAAGATATATGAGGTGGGCGAGTTGTCAATGATAATGGTGTCCTTAAGGTCCCTGCCCACCTGAGACAGGTCCTTGACGTAATTTCCTTGGTGATTATAGCAGCTTTCTCGGAACAGCCGGTGGTGGACAACCTTGTGAATGTCGAGCTGGTCCAGCAACGGGTCGCCGTACTGTTTTTTTTTTTGAATTAGAAAAGTGATGAAGTGCTGGTAACATATCCGACGTACCTTAGAAACGGAGGCTGTGAACACTACAACTTCGTAGAGCTCGCCCACGCGCTTCATGAACTGGTCTACACCCGGTCGCTTGATGACATACACGTTGTGATAGTTGCCTTCTATTTCAACTGGTATCGTGAAATCAGCTTGGTGCAGTATCTGCGACAATTAGCTTATTATCTATGCTGGCTGAATATTCCTAAAACGTACCTTAAATGAGCTATGTACCAAAGTCTCATCCAAATCTAGTACGAGACACTTTCTGCCCTTAAGATGCGGTTCAATAGGTGGTAGAAGATATTTCGGTTCGCCGTCTTCCCCATCCACTGGCTTCTCCTCTGGCGCAACGGAGACAGTATTGGCGACGGGAACCGGTCCAGGAGGAGGTGGCGGAACTGCCTTCGCATATTGAGATTCGTCGTCCGTACCAGGTTGCTTAACTGGCTCGGCTACAGCTGGTTCCGTATCTGCCATCTCAACATCGCCGTCAACGTCCCTGGTGGATGGCCCTTCGACAGCATCCGCTTCGGCTTCATGATCTTCTGCAACCGGAGGGTTAACCGTGATGCTGGGACCTGGTACACCGACCAGGGTAGTCTGTTTCGAATCGCTCTCACGTTCGCCGACCGTAGACTGGTCTTGAGCTGTTGAGCCCGAAACCCGTTTCGCGGACTTGGATGCGTCCTGGGCACCAGTATTTGCTTGAGACAAAGACTCCTTCTCTTTCTCGTAGACTTGAGTCTTACTGCCGCCTGTCTGTTCCGAAGGTGTTGTAGTCCGTCGGCTAGATGTCAGTGGTCTTTGAGGAAGCTTATCGAGTTTGTGAGAAGGAAGTGGATCTTCACCACCTTCAAGCGTGTTGGCATGATTCGGGACAACACAGCATCCAAGAAGGGCCAGTAGCCCGCCCTTTTTTCGCCGCTGCGGAGCCCCAGCTGGAGATGTTGGTTGCGATGTGTTTGGTGTAGTCGTAGGATTCGTGGCAGCCCCAGAGTGATTGCTGGACGCACTACCGTTCCGACGCCGGCCAAGCATACTGTGCTTTGATTCCTTAGAATTGCCACCAATACTATCTCGTGGATCCTCAGCAGTTGTCCCGCTCAGACCCGTTGTTGCTGGCGACGGCTGTATTTTTTGCGATGAAGATCTCGACGGTACGTTTAGGAGGCCACGTCCTTTTCTTGAACCGAATTCGTCTTCGGCCGCGACAGTCTCTTTTTCCCTCGAGTTTTCGTGCTCCGTCGATGCTTTCTCGTTAACACCTTTGGACATCTTTTCCAATTAAAAGTCGATGCTTGCAAATTATAGGGAACAGCAAGCTATCGCCCTGTAAAGGTAAGATCAGCTTTGGGGATGTGCTGAAAACTTGCTTCCAGGTCTCTTCTTCTTTTCTTTTCTTTTCTTTTTCAGGAATGAGGTAAATGAACCGGCGCATAAAATCGCGTGGATCAATTAAAAACGAACGGCGCTTCTAGAATGAGGGAAACTCTTGACAGAAAAAAAGCTCTATCTCGAGGTAGAAAAGCTAGTTAATGATTACTCACCTCGGTATCTAACGGTCGTTCACCTTGGAAAGCAGCCCAAACCCCTGATGCAGCAATTGGCGACCTCGAACGGCCAGCTACCTGCTATTATGGCCGTGTCGGCAACCGCGACCGGGAGAATAGGCTAGCAGAAGCAGCTGAATGGAGAATGCAGATGAAAATTCCTGTAGCCACGAGGCTGGCGAAGGAAATAAGAGGTGATGCGATGGAGATGTCGAGGAAAAACGGCGCGTCGTGACAAGAAACCCTGTTGAGATAATTCGGGGGTTGATGAAGTGGGTCAGTCGCTCGGGGACTTGGGCTGGCTGACTGGTGAATGAGGAAAATTGGGTGAACCTTGGTTGCAGTTGTTGTATGTAGGTAGACAGATGACGAGCCTCGAGGTACCTGAGGGGGAAAGGGCGGGTATCTGAACAAAATAACTCCAAATCCTAGCTGTAAGAAGAAGTAAAAAAAAAAATAATAATAACAATAAGAATGGAAATAAAAAATAAATAAAGTAATGGCACAAAAGAGTCCAAGATGTCCCCGTCGAAGAAACCTAGGACCTAGGTGAAAGGGAGAATGAAAATGGATTGAACAAGTACAACGCTGGAAATGATACCTAAGGTAAGGTAGTAGGTAAAAGTAAGCTTAAGGTACATACGTACAAATACGTACAAACAGAGAGCTGGCTGTAAAAAGGAAAGTGAAGACTTGTCTTCGTCCACTGGCTCTGGGGGAGGATTGTTGCGTGGAGGCTGAAGAAGTCTGGAATCGCAAGCGAAATGATTTACTCTTGAGAAATTGAACCTAACTGAACTACATTTGGAGGAGGGCAGGGGTGGAAGGGGGGGGAGCAGAGGAGGGCACGGAGCAATTTGACCAGGGGGGGTAGAAAGCTGCTAGCGTGCCTGCCTTGCCTGCTTAAAATCACTTGGAAATCAGTGAAGAAAGGGCGTTGACAGGGGTGTGGTAAGTGTAGAGAGGCACTGAGAGGACATCTGCCCCAGTCATTTTTGATTGCTACGCTGCCCAGTTTAGGTACATCTTTACACCTTTATTGCTACATGTACCATGTACATGTGTCTGTCTATGTGTCTACTAGTTACTCTAGTCAGTTTAGGTAGCCCACACTAGGCGGCTAGGCTAGGTTAATGTGGTCCAGTAGGATTGCAGTTGCTTATTACCACCAAATGCAAAATGTATAAAGGCAATCTCAGGTACTCTAGTGGGTTTGGATATGTACAAGGTAAAAAAAAGGTACAATACATGTGCATGTGCATCCCGTTTGATTATCACACACTGTCACCGAAACAGGTGCATATTAAATCTATTAACATATAGGAAAGATATACTATAGTATGGGAAGTTCCCCATATCTTCGAAACAGAAACCATCCCGTTTTGGTATTTCACTAATATGTTCCCATCCACTTTCCTAGCTTCCCAGCTTCTCAGCTTCCTGAGCTCTTCTCCCCCCCTATCTCTGTAATTTCAGTTCTGTATTATTATATTATATTTCCTCCGTTGCACTAAAAGAACCCTCTCTCATTCCTTTTTGTAGCGTAATTTCGTCATCTTCTATTTTATGAGGTATGGACTAATTAATTATAGTATTAATTAATAGCAATTGCATTGTAAATATATTATATATATTAATACGTTGGTTCTACCCTGTCGTCCTTCTCGAAGGCATCCTCGATCTTTATTAGATGTCAGACAGATGAACCGCTGCAATCGTTGGAAAGTATCCAGTTAGACACGCCCGCTATTATCTCGAAGCACCAAGCGGGACGAACGGGCCATAGAGAACCCAGAGATCCGTAAGATCCACGAGATCCATCTGTTTGCATGACCTCTGTATCGCCCGTCACATCCATGCGGCGTTATGGCGAGAGAGGGTCTCAGTTGTTCTGCTGCAGTCGTACGTACTATGTACTATGCGTAAGGCGGCAAGGAGGACAGGAAGGCTAGGGTAGCTACATGAACATTTAGGACCTTTGGACCGAAAATAAGAGTGTCGTGGAGAACGAGGCATGCAAGTCTCCGGGACCCGATTCTGATTGGTTCCGTTGGCGCCCGTTGAGAAGTGATGGTTGAGAAATGGAGCCAAACTATTTGTTCACTTACCTTTTCGAGACACAAGCTACAGCCAACCGACATTCGATCATTTCATCATTTCATTTACACAAATAACGTTCAGCACGAATGAATGCATACTATGTACTAAGTATTCCGTATTGTACAATACATAGTAGTATCTCAGTAATACAGGTAGGTAATTACTCAAGTACGAATGATATAATGTGGAAGGCTTTTTTCCTTATGATACCACCGAGACGTTGTTCTGAAATCAGCCTCTGTTGTCCCGAACAAATGGTTATTTTTTTTGTTCTTGTTTTTAACCTCGCGAGATCCAGCCAGTTGGGTATTACACCTCGTATAATATTAACCTATTACGTCTCTGGAATCAAATCATAAGCATAGGTACCTAAAGTATAAGCGTAAGCATCTGATATTTTATTAGATCAATTACTATGTATGAGGTAGGTTTAGATGACACCTCAAAATATCAGATTCGGATCTAAAAAGAGAAGAGGAAAAATACGTAACCTTAGGTTAGGTACCTCCTTTAATATGAGCAGAAAAGAAGAGCAAGGGAAAAAATGCCCCAAATTTCTTTCCCCGGACTTTTTGAATGCTCTAAAGTCTAAGCTGCAAATCAAGCCACAACTTCGCGCAGGTCCACGGGGCTTCCAGGCTGCATGTATGTAGGTACATTATGTATGTATGGTAGGTACCTTCCGTAAATCGTGGGGGAAAGTGGCTCATACCTGGGGGCTTCGGCCACGTGATACCCATAGCTTAACACTGTTTTAGCCAATAATATTGAGGCATAAATGGCAGCTTAGACGGGTTCCCAAACTTTAGAGGATCAACCTCGGGTCATCACATGCCTCAGCTTTTGGTCGCTTTCAGTCGTCACCAATGACGGAGTTACGAGCGATCCTAAGCTCTTCTCCTCTTATCCCGACCACCTCCCAAAGACATGTCGGTCACATTTGCTTCTTCTACACATTATATTCAAACGATTATATCCACGCGCTATCTAGAAGTTAACGGTTAACGATATCCCATCAACGTAAATGGCATTCGGAATAGACTGATTACAGGCCGGTCCTTATTGATGTCATGTCACCATGCCGGTGCAATCAACCCTTCGCCATTCGGCATCCGAAGACGTACTAGTAGAATTCATCAACAAGTATACAAATCTGTTTCGAGACCGCCTGCGGAAAACATCCAGACGTTCCAAGCTCTTTGCAGCCATCCTACTTGCCGCATCCATAATACTCAGTGCTGAAGGTGGTCGGAGATGGTGGAAACGGAGAGCACAGGAAAAAGAGCAAGGACGGAAGCTTTTACGAACCAATTCGTGGTTGTTCAATAAGGATGGCTCGCGAACGATATACGTCCCCTACAAGGATGGAACTTCGAAGGTCGTCATTAACCGGACGAAGCCTTTGACGTTCGAAGCACATCGTCGGCTCTTCCTCAACCCGCCCAAGGTCTCGGGACTTGGCGACGGAACCGTTCCTTCAGCTCAGACTAAACCAGGACTGAATCTTGCTTTCTTACATCAGTTTCTTAGTCTAATGAGCATCATGATACCGCGATGGACCAGCAAAGAGGCTGGATTATTAATCAGCCACGGCGCGTTTCTAATGCTCCGTACCTATCTTTCGTTGGTGGTTGCGCGCCTAGACGGTGAGATTGTCCGAGACTTGGTCGAAGGGAATGGACGGTTATTTCTATGGGGTATAGCGAAGGTATGTTACAATTCTACACTAAAATTCATGGGCAAATGTGTCGCTAACTACAGGTAAACAAAGTGGTGCGGTCTTGGTGCGTTTGCATCTTACACCAATTCTATGATCAAATTCCTCGAATCCAAAGTTTCTATCGCGTTCCGGACTCGGTTAACAAGATATATCCACGATCTATATCTTAATGACAATCTCAACTACTACAAGCTATCCAACTTAGACGGTGGTGTTGGACAAGGAGCCGATCAATATATCACTCAAGACCTAACCATATTCTGTGCTTCGGCTGCCAATCTATACTCATCACTTGGGAAACCATTTATCGATCTTTGTGTTTTCAACTATCAACTGTATCGGTCTTTGGGTCCGCTGGCGTTAACTGGTCTTATGAGCAACTATTTCTTAACAGCAAGCATTCTGCGAAAGATGTCGCCGCCTTTTGGAAAACTCAAGGCAGTGGAAGGACGCAAAGAGGGAGACTTCAGAAGTCTTCATGCTCGTTTGATCGCTAACGCCGAAGAAGTCGCCTTTTACGGTGGTGCTGAAATGGAGAAGACCTTTTTGAACAAGGAGTTCAAGTCTCTAAAGAGTTGGATGGAAGGAATCTACCTACTCAAGATTCGCTATAATATCCTCGAAGACTTTATCTTAAAATACAGCTGGAGTGCTTATGGCTATCTATTGTCATCTTTGCCAGTCTTCCTTCCAGCTTGGGGTGGCGTAGGAGGGACGATGGAGAAGGCCGACAGCGCCGAAAAGCGTGGTCAGGAACGCAATCGTATGAAGGACTTCATCACGAACAAGCGGCTTATGCTCTCACTTGCAGATGCGGGTGGCCGCATGATGTACTCCATCAAGGATTTATCCGAATTGGCTGGTTACACTAGTCGCGTCTACACTCTGATTTCGACGCTACACCGCGTACACGCCAACGCATACTTCCCGCGCCCGAGTGGCAACGAGCTATACTCGCTTTCCGACGTTCAGGGTACCATGCAGTTGGGCTTCGACGGCGTGCGGTTCGAGCATGTGCCTATCGTCGCGCCCGGACTTTGGCCTCAAGGCGGCGAGGAATTGATAGAGTCGTTGTCCATGATCATTCGCAGAGGAGAGCATCTGTTGATATCAGGTCCGAACGGCGTCGGCAAGAGTGCCATTGCTAGGATTCTTGCTGGACTTTGGCCAGTCTACCGAGGCTTGGTAAGCCGGCCTAAGACAATTGGTCAGGATGGCATCATGTTCATACCTCAGCGGTCGTACTTGAGCGTGGGTACTCTACGCGACCAAGTTATCTACCCAGACGGCGAGTTGGACATGCGCCTTAAGCGTAAGTCCGAGGACGACCTGAAGCGCGCTTTGGATGACGCCAAACTCGGCTACCTACCCGATCGAGAGGGTGGCTGGGATACTCGGAAGGAGTGGAAGGATGTTTTGAGTGGCGGCGAGAAGCAGAGAATCGGTATTGCCCGATTGTTATACCACGAGCCGCATTACGCCGTGATCGACGAGGCCACCAGTGCCGTTTCCACCGATGTTGAGGGTCTCTTGTACGAAACATGCAAGGAAAGGGGTATTAGTAAGTCACGTGACAAGTCCGTTGACGTCCAGTGAAGGTGACTAACATAACACAGCCTTAATTACCATCTCAACACGTGCCTCCTTGAAGAAATACCACACATTCAACCTCGTCCTCGGGATTGGCGAGAACGGCAAAGAATGGGAGTTCGAGCGAATCGGCACGGAGAGGGAGAAGATGCAGGTGGAACGGGAACTACAGGAGCTCCGAGAGAGGCTGTCTCAGGTCGAGCAGTGGAAGCAGCGCCGCGAAGAGATCGAGAAGGAACTCTCGCAGGTATTGGTTGAGGGCGACGCTTCTCTGGACCCGCCTCCTTATGTTGAAGAAAATACTGCCGAGCCCGAACCTGAAAAGGGTGAGGCGTAGCTAGCGATGTAGTCTTCCAAGATCACGACGTTCATGTACGATGCTATGTATAACTATGTTGTTGTTACTATCCAATCTGGTGCATCATCAGCCTGTATCATCGTCGTTATATGTGATATTAGGGTTTGACGTAGCGCAAGTTTTTGAAATGGTGAAGTCAGGGTGTTGGCTGGCGCGTTGGTCGTAAATGACGGCATGTATCATCTTGGCCATATGAAAGATATATTGTAAGTTCTTATACACAGCTTCAAAACAGACTGGCCCTATTTATAAGCACTGAGAAAGAGTTTGTGTTACGGCGTAACATGCCAGAGCTCAGAAATGCAATACCTCCAAGGGCTAGGCTAGCCCATGTTTTGCAGTTCAAGGTCCTTTCTGTAAATACTAAATCCCCGTAAAGATCCTCTGTCTGCTGTGTCAAGTAAGGGATGACGTAGGTTAGGTACTTGAATTTAATATATCTCGGTCCATATCCAGCATTATTTAATTAGGTCCATGGCCTAGTCCCAAGTAAAGACATATTCAAGTATGATCATGAGCTAAGGCATCGTGGGCCAGAGGCGTATCAGAGGCGAGAGTTTACTTGGACATTATTGCTATGGAAAACTTTCCTATATCACTCTGTTTACGCGTGAAATTATTGTTAGGTGCAGAGGTGTACCTAGTAGGTAGGTAGGTAGGTACCTAAGGTATCAGTGTGGTCTACATCCTACATCGCCGCCAGCCTCTAGAAATCGGTTCAAGTAGCGTGGGACTACTTAAAGCTGTACCTTCCTGCTGTACATCCAAGTGCTTGACCGGTTTATTCTGCCGGTCAATAAGCTGGTCGGTCAGCCGGGTTATCTGGGGCTCTGAGAAGAATTCCGACAGGAAGGTTATAAGGTCAAATTGCAAACCAACTTTCAGCCGACCCCGCAAAAAGGAAGTATCCCTGGGTGACTGGAGGCTAGAGAAAACTGCACCGTGGTGTCATATGCTAGACCGGTATGCCCGTGACTCGATAGTATGACATTTACAAAGTGGTTTTTCGTAGGTCCTGGGTTCAACCCCCGGACTGAGCTTTTTTTGCAATTCTTTCACTTGTTTTTTTTTATCCAACAAATGATATTTTGAATTATTCACATTGCCCTTGCAGTGGCCCTATTTTTTAAACCCCTTTTCTTGCTCAACATCTCCCAACCTTTCGATTCGAACTACTTTTGCGAATGCATCTAGACAACATGACACGATGATTTCCTTCAACCACCCACATCACATTTCTTGATACCTGAGTTAAAAACACGCACATAGAAAAATATGCAAACTTTCGTCCTTTATTATTTTTAGGTATATGTGATATTACGATTCTCACCAGTATGATACGGCGTGTCAATGATCAGCTTAGCCCAATACCAGCCTTACAGCCTAGATACAAAACGCATAAGCATATGAATTCGAATGCCTAGGTATGTTGATGCCTACAGGAATATATCCTCGATACAATTAATAAACTCTAAATTTGCTGAAATAAATAGCATTTAAAGTTGAGCCCCAGGTGATGTGGAACATAAAGCCGTATTCGCGTAGCCGCGTTTTCGAATCCAAACCGCCGCAAAAGATCCGGGATCCACAAAAGCGGGAGCGAATCGGTCGGAAACCCGGTAAATGTGGGTATTTCTCTAAGGCATGGAAAGTATCGTGATGCAACATGTATTATTTCTCTGAAAGGTTCCTTACTTAATCGTAATAATTCCATTTGTATCATGATCAACACATACTATGGAGCTCTAGTATTTACTCCGCCGCAAAAATGTATCGTATCCTTGGACACAGCCTCACAAGGCCTCACTCACGCCACTTCAATATTAAGTCACAACCACCTAAAAGTTCCGCCTTACTCTCGATATATATATATCAAGCTTCGCTAATTAAACCTTTTTTATGATCACCTTGCTGTTAGTAAAGTGTAAATTGTAGGTTTCATATAACTATAAACATGGCAGGACCACTTTCAAATTCAGCAGAGAAGACGTGGCGGGACGATACCAACGATGAGCCACCAGCGTATCAATCAAGGAAATCCCAGTCAGACAAGGCAAAAAATGACCTACCGTCATACCGAGAAGCTGTGGGGGGTGAGTGGTCCGAGAAGAGCTATCAGAAGGATAAAAAGCCTACAAGTGACAAACCGAACACTTGCCTAAATGAAATGGATAACCAAGACCACCCACCTTGCAGCCACTGGTCGGAGAGCGGATGTAGTCTGACAGCCAACTCTAGGCAATGATGTTCTTGCGTTGACAATCGGCCCGAGACAGAGTCCGGGCTCTACCCGATGTTTGTGGATCACGAAGGATGGATGGAAAGGGCCCCGAGATGGCAGTATCATTGCCCAAGCTGTAAAGGTACGCCCATGAGAACACCCGTAGACTCGTGCCCTTCACGGTTCTTAAACTAATTCCTGACAGAATATTTTGACCCCGACGCCAAGGCAAGGAGCCTGAGAGATCAGTGCGCTTGGGCGGAGAAACGCGCACAGTCGTTGGCGGATGAGCGGGACCGACGATTTTTTGGCCTCGGGCGCTGGATCCATGTTTGTTTGCAGCAAGTCAATAAAAGGCCGCTTACCAGATTGACCCATTCCAGTATGATATAAAATGATGAGGGAAATTCGTACACACAAGACTGCGCAGTGCTACAGGGTTTCGGTGCACATAACTAAAGAGAGCAAGAAGATTTGTTTAAAGAAATGTTGTTCGAGACAATTTAACAGATAACGACTTCGTAGGTAGAGAACAAACTAACAAACTTTTACATGTAATATTTACCCCGGAAATTTCAATATACCCCCCTTATACCTCTAAAATTACGCAATTTCTATGCAAACTTTCCCCTGGTGCTTTCCCGACGCTAGGTACTCGTATGCCTCCTTTGTCCGTTCGAGCGTAAAGATATTAGGATCGACGACAGGGCGCAATTTATCCAGGTTGGCCTCGATAGCGCGACACATGTCGTCCATCTGCATCCTGCTGCCGACCCATAGACCACGAGCCGTGAACAACTTCATCCAGCAATCCAACAAGACCGGCATCTCCGCTGTCGAGTCTCCACCACCGACGCCTCCCAGAACACTAATCACGCCGTCGTGCTTCACGGCCTCGACGCTCTGCTTCAGCGAAGTCGGCCCTACAACATCAATGACGTAGTCGACGCCTACTCCCCCAGTTAGCGCTCTGGCCGCAGAGCCCCAGTCGGGCGTCTCTCGGTAGTTTATGATGTGATCAGCGCCCAGCTTCTCGAGGAGCTTCGCCTTGCGGGCCGAGCTCGTCGTCGCGATAACCCTGGCGCCGACCAGCTTCGCGAACTGGACGGCGAACACGCTCACGCCGCCGGTGCCCTGCGTCAGGACCCAGTGGCCCGCGGCGACGGGTTTCCCCGCGAGCCCGAACAGCGCGTTCCAGGCCGTGAGCCCCGCGCAGCTCAGCGTCGCGGCCTCCAGAAAGCTCAGGCCCTCGGGCATCGAGACGAGCCCCTGCTCGTCGAACGCGCCCAGCGTGCGCAGCGTGCCGTCCAGCGAGGCGCCGAGGCCGAATTTCGATAGCTCTTTGGTGAACGAGCCGGCGATGACCCGCGGGTTGAGCATCGTGACGACCTTGTCGCCGGGCTTGAAGCGGCTCACGCGCTTGCCGACGGCTACGACGATTCCCGCGCCGTCGGAACCGGGGACCACGTTAGGTTTCGAGCCATAGGGAAATTTCCCCTGAGTGACGACGATATCTCGGAACTAGGTGATGTTGACGTCAGTCTCGTGAAGATCAAGACAGATATTACCGAGAACTTACATTAAGGGAAGCGCCATGGACTGCAATGGTGAATTAATAACATAAACATGTAGGTACATACATCATCTGGGGTTATCGGACTTACTCCTCACTAAGACTTCGGTGTCGCCTAGTTCGGACACTGGCTGTTCTGAGTATACCAGAGATTCGATGCCGTTGTAACTTGCAACATTCCATTGCTTCGTAGTCGTCGGAATGGACTGAGTCATTGTGAAATATTAAGATAAGCACCTACCTCTATGTGTTATTTATACCTATATACACCAGACTAACTTAAGGGTCAACACGACGGCCAACCCGTGCTTAATATATATACCTTTCATATCCACAATCTGTTAAGGGGCTGAACGATGCTGTATAAGGCGCACGCAATTGAGATCTTAGTCATCATGTCCGTGGAGTTCCGTGAAACTGCCCGTGAAGTGTAGCTGAAGCGTCTCGTGATCTCGGATTTCGTAATCAGGGAGTCGGAATCACCGTGTGACGCGAGTTTAGCTTATATGCTGGAATATTCGATGGAATATCTTACGATCATATAATAATTTCAAGTTTCTCTCAGAAAGGACCAATTTGATGCTTACATTACTTCGTATCTCATGTCAGGTCCAACTCCATAATAATTATTTCGCATAAATGCAATACTGTTTAAGAGGTAGGTTAGGTTAGGTACCTCATACTCAGCATCCAATAATCGAGTCGTATGAACTTTAAAAATTATAAAATGTAAAAGATTAGGTAGAAATGACAAACGCAATCTTGACAACTTCAAACTCGATGGCTATCAGAGATACTATCTCTGACTTTAGCTTGGCTTTTATAAATACTCTTTACTTATAACTCTTGATAAGATAGGACCTCTCTTTTCCTAACCTACCTTATGTAGGTATTGATACCCGGAAGACCCTGTCGCATGTTACATCGAAGCAACCCAAGGCCCCATCATTGTTGCGACGCGCAGAACAGTTATGATCATCTACTCTCCAACTACTCACCGAAGAGACGTTATGATGCAGAAGTACTTTTACGTACAACTCACACCAACAATTCACCTTCGTCGCATCGCAGTCGCATCGCAGTCGAGGATGAATGTCGACGGAATACAAGGCCTGGACGTGAGCCGCCCGATCTGATTGGGCGACGTACCCCAGCTCTATGCAGCGCATCGAGTGGGCAAATCGTATCAACTGGAAAGAGATTGTCTTATCTGACTTATCTCTCCTATTCGTGCTTCGGCCAGGGATCAGGATTATGGCTGACAGGTCTCTCTGCAAGAATCAGTACATGCAAGATACAGGGCTTGCATATGCCCGTAATGGACGGTTCGATGTCGCTTTTCTGATTTCGAGTAACCTTCCCCGACTTATATTTAACTTCAACCGCATTGTTTTCTGCATGTGTGCCATATTGCGATCCTTACCTTACGTACCTCCTACATTAGGTATATATGGCAACGACTTGCCGTTGTTTTTCTTACAAGTTAAAGAGTTTATATGCCTGCTGGAGAGTCTAGGGTACCAAAGTTACAGAGTGCAATCATGGCGGAGAACACGCCACCTACTTTTGACGAAAAGAAACCCGAACTCGGAGGCCTGGACGACGACACAGTCGCCGCCGTCGACCACGGCGTACAAGTCAACGCTGCCGGGTATAGGGATCAACTGAAACGCCAATACGGTCTTCTCGGAATTGTCGGCATTGCTCTGACGGTTGATAACGCCTGGGCAGCTCTGGGATCTTCCATATCTGTTTCAATTCGTGAGTAAAATATTCGTTCCGAATAGATAACCTACACAAGATAGTCTTTAAATGCCGTGCTAATACGGCTTTGGTTATTACCAGTCAATGGGGGCCCACCAGGTCTTATATTTGGTCTTCTTGTTGCATTGTTTTGGTATTCCTTCGTAGGCATGAGTCTGGCTGAGGTATGCCGCCCCTCCTCCAACTTCGCCCTATAATAGAGATCTGTCAGATCCATGAAGACCAGGGACCAGAGCTAAATATTAATTCCTTTTCAAAGCTCGCCTCGTCTGTTCCCACTGCCGGGGGCGTGTACCATTGGGCAACTATTGCCGCCGGCCCCAACTGGGGGCGAGCCGTCGGTTTCTTCACCGGCTGGATCAACTTTTATGGCTGGATGTTTGATCTGGCAGCTCTTGTCCAAATCACTGCCAACATCCTCGTCCAAATGTATGCAATCTACCACCAGGATACTTACGTCCCCGATTCATGGCACGTATACGTCACGTATGTGGGTGTCCTATGGATTTCGACTCTGTTCGTTATATTTGCAAATAGGCTCATCCCGTACACGCAAAACTGTGGGATGTTCTTCGTCATGGTTGGCGGTGTTATCACGATCATCGTGATTTCGGCAATGAAACCAGGTTCCCATGCCTCAAATCATTTCGTATGGGGTTCATTTCAGGAAAACAACTGTGAGTATTATACATGACTCGGCATCGCATTTTACACTTGGCATGCCAAAGTCTATTCTCTTTAAACCCCCTTGAAGTGTCCGAACTCATAGATCTCAGCTTCGCTTCAGGATCTTCCCCATAACATACCCATCATAACTTGCTAACTTACCATGGCAGTGACGGGTTGGCAAGGCGGCGTTGCGTTTCTTTTAGGCGTGCTAAACGGCGCGTTTACTATCGGTACTCCTGATGCCATCACTCATATAGCAGAAGAGCTGCCGCACCCAAGAAGGGACCTTCCGAAGGCCATGGGACTTCAAATTGGTCTAGGTTTCTCGTATGCGTTTGTTTTCGCTATTGCGCTTAGCTATGCGATCACGGACCTCTCAGCTTTGCAAGGTGGTATCAACACTTACCCCCTTGCCGTCATATACCAGCAAGCCACAGGCAGCTCCGGCGCGACGTTCGGCCTCTTGCTTATATTGTTTCTCAGCAGCATGTGTTGCTGTGTCGGGACGGTGCTAACGAACTCCCGCACTTACTGGGCGCTGGCTAGAGACAATGCCGTGCCATTCTCTGGTCTTTTTGGTCGAGTTAATGAAGGGCTTAGCTGCCCCATCTACGCTACCTTGTTCGTATCTATCATTGCCACAGGTCTCGGTGCAATTCCCTTGGGAAGCTCGAGCGCTTTCCTGGCTCTAACGGGCTCTTTCATCGTTCTAACGACAGTATCATATGCAATCCCTTTTACTGCCAATATGATCACCAGGAGGAAATATTTCCCAGCCGGGCCTTTCCACATGGGGAAGCTTGGCTATGCAGTGAATCTGGTAGCTGTTTTGCTTATAGCGATGTTTGACATATTATTCTGCTTCCGTAAGCTGTCTCCCTCTCCTGAATGGGTTAGAAATGCTAATCCCCTTTTCATAGCATACGAGATACCCACTACTGTTGAAGCGATGAACTACAATAGCGTGATCCTTGTTGGAACCATCGCGATCTCAGCGATTTGGTGGATTGCACACGGAACACGCCATTACCCGGGACCCAAAGTGATGAAATTATACATTCATGATGATTCAGCCCCCGCGGACGGTCCGGGTGTGGTTGAGAAGTCCAATGCGTCGATAAATAACTGAGGCGATTAAATAACTGATTGCCAAGCCGCATTAGGGTGCTTGAAGGATTAAAAAAAATGGCAGAGGGATGGAAAAGGTTATGTGAACCATTATTGGCTCGAGCCCCTTACTTACAGGCGCCACGTCCGTGAAGCTTCAGTCTCAAGAATTACGATAATACCCACCTAGGTATCTAGGTAGAAACGTATTGGATGATGCATAAACTCCTCAGAATACCTTCAATAATTCAAAAAGATCACCCGTTGCGTTTACAGTCTCGTAACCACAAATAGAATTAGCTTGCAGGTTTAGGCTACAGCTCATACTCAGAACAGGAATTTCGGAGAGCGTCGCGCCGACCTCATCTCACCCAGATTAGGAAGACCCCCGTGAGCCTCTAGAGCGGTGTCCCGCAATGAAAAGAACTTGCTATTCTACCCTTTCCAAGTCTAGACCATTCCCATTCACCAGAGAGGTGCAGTAAGGATTTTGAGACATGCCCCCTCCTACTCAAATGTAAGCCTCTCTTTAAACAGATATATCAGTCGCACGGGTCCCTACTACGCACCTGGCTTTTTATAATCCCGTACCTGACTCTACCGTGTGGGGAATCTATGGTGCGATGTTCATGGTGTCTCGATCTCATGTTGCATTGCATCCGCAGAAGAGGATATGGTTCCCAGCCCCGCGCGATCATTGGAGGTGCAGTCGATATAGTGGAAATAGCCATTCTCCAATTGTATGAATGGGGCACGTCGATCCGCCTTGATCGATAGCTCGCCGCCGCGGGCTTCGCCTGTGATGCTTGGACATCAGCTGGGCGGACTGCACATAAATATTTCGCTGTCGCTCGTCTGTTTAGAGTCTTGTGCCACTTGCTGCTGTTGGCAGCTAGGTTATATTTATTTTCTAGCATCACTCGCAGCTAAGATGAAGTATCTCGTAGCAGGCCTTCTTTCGCTTCTCGGCGCAGTCTCCGCCGAAGGACAGCTCTGGGCACAGTGCGGTGGCCAAGGCTTCACGGGACAGACCACTTGTCCCTCGGGCTCTACTTGCCGAGTCTCTAACCAGTGGTATTCGCAATGCGTCCCTTGTAAGAACAGAGAGAAACGAGCGTCACGCGTGCAAGGCTAATATTACCTCGTAATTCCTTTCAGCCAGCAACTCGGCAAGCAGTGCATCGCAAGAAACCGCCAGCACCACCGCCGTAGTCCCCCCCGCGGCGACTAGCTTCGCAAAGACGGACGGACTGCTATTCAACATCGACGGCGAGACCAAATACTACGCGGGCACAAACAGCTACTGGATCAGCTTCCTGACGAACAACGCCGACGTCGACAAGACGCTC
Source organism: Daldinia caldariorum (assembly GCF_022478825.1). Classification (NCBI taxonomy): domain Eukaryota; kingdom Fungi; phylum Ascomycota; class Sordariomycetes; order Xylariales; family Hypoxylaceae; genus Daldinia; species Daldinia caldariorum. Next base: position 460,371 of record NW_025953051.1, on the reverse strand, counting down.
GACCAGCTCAAGGCCGCGGGCCACAAGATCCTACGTATTTGGGGCTTCAACGACGTGACGTCTCAGCCCGGGTCCGGCACAGTCTACTTCCAGCATCTGTCCGCCAGGGGCTCGACCATCAACACGGGACCCAACGGCCTGCAGCGCCTCGACTACGTGGTCTCGTCTGCCGAGAAGCGCGGTATCAAGCTGATTATTAACTTCGTTAACAATTGGAGCGATTACGGTGGAATCCCGGCTGTAAGTGGAAATCGTTACCATCAAAAGGCCTCTTATGTTGCGTTGCGTATTTCCATCGGAGACGATCCCCTATATTTGAGATCAAAAGGAAGGGAAAAGAAAGAAAGACAAAAGAAACTAACCTCGCGCCCAGTACGTAACCGCCTTCGGCGGCACCCAACAGACATGGTACACGAACGCCGCAGCACAGAACCAGTACCGGGCGTACATCCGCGCCGTGGTACCGCGGTACGCCAACTCGTCCGCGATATTCGCGTGGGAGCTAGCCAACGAGCCGCGCTGCAAGTCGTGCGCGACGAGCGTGCTGACGGGCTGGGCGCGGACGACCTCGGCGTACGTCAAGAGCCTCGACCCGGGTCACATGGTGACGCTGGGCGACGAGGGCTTCGGCCTCGGCGGTGGCGGCGGCGACGCCAGCTACCCGTACCAGCTCGCCGAGGGCCTCGACTTCGCGGCGAACCTCGCGATCGACACGCTCGACTTCGGGACTTTTCACTTGTACCCCAGCAGCTGGGGGACCCTCGACGAATGGGGGAACAAGTGGATCGAGGCTCATGGCGCGGCGTGCGCGGCGGCTGGGAAGCCCTGCTTGTTTGAAGAATGTGAGTTACCACACCTACGCTACCCTAGGACCGGCTCGTTTCGATCAAAATCTAACCATGTGAGCTACACAGATGGATCCGCGACCGACCACTGCGGCGTGGAGGGCAAGTGGCAGAAGACCGCGCTCTCGACCAAGGGCCTAGCGGCCGACCTGTTCTGGCAGCTGGGGACTACGCTGAGCACGGGGCAGACGCATAATGACGGGTATACCATCTACACCGGCTCGTCGGAGTGGACTTGCTTGGTTACAAACCATATCGCCGCTATTAAATAAACAGGATACAGATGGAGTTAAACTAGTCATGTCTGGCCTTCTGTCCTCTTACGAAAGAGCTGGTTATCCCTTTATAGGGTAAACAATAAACGCTTATATCCCTCATAACGTCCAAGTTCTAGTCATATTATGGATGGTAAGTCCCCCTTGAAGGATTGTAATATGGAAGATATGCTGGATAGAGAATATGGGACCAGTAAAGGGGATACCAATACATTCCTTAACTCCAACAAATATAATCGTACTTTGGTGTGGATAAAAAACAATGGATAATTACTATACGCTGTTCGAACTCCCGTTAATTACCTGCCCATGTTAATAAGGGATATCATAGTAGAACGCTAATAACCAATGACTGCAATCGAATGCCTGTGGAACCCTAACAACCCAATTCCCTTCATCACATCGTTAATGCTTATTTGAATTATGTGTCGTATCGCTGTTTTTCTGGCTAGAGGGAGTTTTCGGTTGAAAACTAAACCTCTGCAGTTTCTGCATAAATTTGAAAGTTGCCTTATTCTCAACGCGGCGGACCTGTTCCTCTTCTCGTTCCTTCTCGAGGAATTTGCGTTCCTTTGCCGCACTTTGGCTGGTATCAAGCTCGGCCTCTTCCTCCTTTCGGGCTTCTTCGGGGTCCAGTAGTTTCTGCTTCTGGCGCGTAACCGACCGCATCGCTTCCTTACCCTTTTTCTTCGTTTTGACGTATGCTTCTAATCCGACTAGGACAGCGTAACTTTTGCTGATGCTCACGTGCGACATATCAACGCCTTCTTCCTCTAAGCTATGCACAAAGGCGCGGAAATTGGAAGCTGGCGGTCGGTAGTGACCCCTATCAACGAATTAATAAAGATCCGTTTAAGTAAGGATACTGGCAGGTTTAGAGCCATGATTTTCGCAATCAGCTTAATATTAAGAAGCTGTTCTAACGCTTGGGAGAGGCTAAAAAAGGGGTAAAAATTTAATGTTACGTACGAGAGTGGCGAGAGACTTGATAGACGCCCGTTTTTTATCTTGATCAGTCCGGCTGCAGATATCCGCGATCCTTGTAGGAACGAGCTGTGCTGGAACGCGCCGCTGTTTTTGACCCCAACATACAAACGGAACGATGTGTCGGCAACAAAGATCCACGTATTTTTACGAACGGTCTTGCGGAGCAATTTGTTGAATATTGTTGCGGCTGACACATGTCGGACTTTTTTAACACCCTTTGTGCCATCAAAATCAGGATCTGCATACTTTGCCGCCATTGCAGCTTCTAGCTCCGACTCTCGCTCCGATTTGGAAGAAGACGAGCCTGAATGATCGTGCGGCTGTGGCGGTGACTCTACCTTAGGTTTGGCTTGTATATGCGACTCGACACCTGGTGAGAACGACGGTGTGGGATCGTCAATAGGTACGATACCGTGAATACTGTCCTTCCACTTTTCCGTAGTGTCAATACGCATGCCATCTTTGGCCCAAACCAGACGTCCTTCCACATCAACTTTCACTAAATAGTACTGTCTCTCCTCTCGGCTCAGATATCGCACCTGCTCGCGATCCAACCTCTCCCTTGGACAGGATGCAAGGTTGACTTTTCTTCCCTCACCGTAGTCAAGCCAGTAAAAGAAGTTCTCGTTTGTATTGGACTTCTTCCATTCTTCGTGATATGCTCTCAAGTTTGAGCCGTACCGGTGCTTTAGGTCCACCATTTCTAAGAAGTACTGTAGCCCCATCATTCGAGCGCGTTTCCGTCTCTTCGCTTGAGCTTTCATTCGTTTCTTTCTCATCTCCGCCCTCCTTTCAGCACTCATATTCTGTAACTCCTCCTCGTCGAATGACGACGAAGAACTGTCCTGGGCGTGATCGGAATCCTCATCTCCCCCAGCGCGGCGGGCTATTTGGGCCACTTTCATCCAGTTCCTCCGTGCTGCGGATCGGCTGCTGCTAGGTCTTCCTTGATTACTTGCGTCGCCGTTCCCGATGCTGAACGAGTTATTCTGTCTAGCACGAGGTGTGTTTAAGTTTTTCCATTGTGCGTCTCTGATTGCATGCGTCCATCTTGTACTCGCATCTAAACCCAGCCCTTGCATCTCCCTGCGCACCCGATATCCGCGATAAATCCTCTGGATTACGGTTGCTGCCTTCGACCTGATACTATCATCTGTGGCATCTTCTTCTCCCCCATTCTTACCACTTGGCCCAGGGTGAGAATTCGTCAGGCGCTCGTCTTCCTTAGCTACCTTGGATCGCATAAAGTCTCGCCTTGCTTTCATACTTCCGTGGGCGATTGCTAGGCTTTGGCGACGTAGCTCTTGACCGCGGTGCTTATGTTCTTTCTCACGATTTTCCTGCAGTTTTGCTAGACGTTGGAACTCTCCCTCGGACGGTGGATGTAGAGAATCTAAGTATTCCTGATGACTCTGCTGCGATGTGGTAGTAGTATTCGGTGAATTATTAGCCTCCCTGTACGGACCGGGTGATGACAGTGGGGTTAGCGGACGTGACCCCGGCGTAGCGGCGGCAAGCTGCGGGGCTAGTGAGTCTGATGAGGATAGGGATGATGATCGTCCAGTTGCGGGCTGCGGTATTGGCGTGACATTATGGACCATCTTGCCACTTAGATCGTCATAGCAGAAAAAGCCGAAAGCTCACCACTATATATGAATATGAAGCTTGAAGTTGTATTATTACCGTAATGCCATGTGCGGCTTTTAATAAGGCTATTGATAAGTTGAAATTGTCGATAGTTGGGAGATATCCCGCCGTGGACTACGCATATTCAAGTCCAAAAAATGAAGAATAAGCGTTGTAAAGCGTGTAACTGCAGGTGAGTAGGGGAAAAATGACGCAATTGCCTTTATGTCGGCCGGTTAAGCGGCATATTGATGTGTTATAGGTATTTAAATACCTATCTGTTTTGTACGACAGATCTGTAAAGGAAGGGAGGTCACCTCAGGGGGGGGTGCTAATACCTTCCGTAGGTAAGGTACCTCCTATGTATTTCTAGTACATAGGCGCCTACGTAAGCCCACATCCTATACGAAGGTGCGAAGTAGATAGACTGGTAGATAAACTGCAGGTGGCAATCTCGAGTTGCATAGAACCTAGTGTACTTGATTGTACCTTACATAAATACCTATTATAGGTCTCTGCCTATGTACATTATATACATTATATAGTTCCAACCTGGGTTGTGGCTTCGAACTTGCTTAACTACATCTTTTTTTTTGTATCTTCAACCTAAGACATCAACCTTCTGGAAGTTACCGACCTAATGTAACGTCGAATCAGAGTCCAGAGGTTGAAATTAAGACACGACCCTTTTATTACTTAGATTAAGTATTTTCGGGATTTAAACCTGTTAGACTGCGGCTTTAGGTAACTCTCACCTATCACCGTCGGCTTGGATCAATGGCTTCATGTAATCGACCGTCTACAATAGCAGCGATGCCACCAAGATCAGATGGGCTCCGGAAAGATAGGACCTGCAGATGAGCCACCATGGTAGGTTAGGTATCTACCGTTTCCCAGCATATCAAGCCTTAATAGCCCTACGGTGTGACATTAGCGAGCTTAAACCCATACCTGGCCTACCTATGTGTTTCAATATTTATATCTACAGGTAACATGAGGTACTTAACCTAACCTAACGTGGGTCTGTTAGGAAGGATCTGTTTTATGTCTTGCTTGGAAATTATACAATGGGTGTAATCGATTTGGCATTTAGCGTATCTGACCTTACCTAGCTTGCACTTAAAAGACATAATTTTGTTGTTAAAGTACCTAACATTTGGTAACTACATCGTACATGCATATACAGGTACTTCCTTGTATGTACAATACAACTTTGACCTGCAGTTCTCTTTTTTGAAACCATTGGCACTGAACCAAAACCAGGGACTAAGTACCTAAGGTTTATCTAGGCCTCGGGATCTGGGGGAAAGGGGAAGTACTTAATTCTATTGTACATACTAACCTCCTGTAATATAAGAGCCATAGGTGCAATGGCAAAACTGCAAAGCACTAAAGGACTCAGGAGTCAGGACGGGAGTGACCTGAACAGCCTGGCAGATAGGTAGAGGTACCTAACCTACCTAAAGACGCGCACTGTACTGTCCATTATTATAGCCGCGTTGCATCTGTAATAATTATACACAGAAGTGATCAATTGATGACAGAGTCCCAAAAGTCCCAGAAGTTAATTTGCCTTTGGTACGTCAATGCGCATTTGGTAAAATACCATAAGCAATCTCAACCTGTACAACCAGCGATCATTATGTCAATTCCTACACCTCGGATTGATGGCTACCTCTTCGCGACGACCTGATGCGCTCCAGCGCCCACAGAAGCACTACCAGCGACGCGCCCATCAGCAGCACACAATTAATCACACAACCAATTCTAATACCAATATTAAGAATATTAACTCAGCTAACCCAGCTACCGCAAGTCTTAACGCTAATAGCGTGGCTGCTAAACATGCTCATGCTCATGCCATCGCGACACATATCAAGACGCGAAACTCGCAAAATATCCTTCAACAGACCAGTCCTTCGCGAATGAAGCGCCCTCTAGATCCCATTGCTAATAATTACGACCCTTCCAAGACGAAAAGAGCCCGAATTACTGTCGAAATTCTGGCGAGATCCATTTCTCCTGCTACCAATCATTCCAAGTCAATCACTGTGAACACTGCGAAGCCCCAATCCCAGACCCAGTCCCAGACCCAGTCCCAAACTCAGACTCAGACTCAGACTCAGACTCAGACCCAGTCCGAGTTCCAATCCCAATCCCAATCCCAACCCCAACTTCAAACCGAAATTCATACGAACGAGCCTACCGTCGCGTCAAAACAAATTCGTCCTGCTCAACAGGAAATTACCAAGACGGCGACAGTAATAGAACCCGGTTTAAAAAAGCACAAGGAAAAGGCTATCAATGGAATAAAACATGAACTTGATAGACTGCAACCAAGTGCAACCGACGCCAATTCGGCAACAGAACGACCTGGTCGCAAGTTGCGGTCACAGGAGGCGACTCGCTTCAAGAGTGAATTGTCAGCATATTTCCCCGACTATGACGAAGTAATCGGCAATGATCCTAAGGAACAACGTGAGTGCAACTAATATAATTCCCAATTGAGCATCAAATATCACAATTTTCCTCGGGATGCATTCGGTCAATTGCTGATGTTAGAAAAAAAACAGACGTTCTTAATCTTGATACCCCCATTGCCCTCGTCGATACCAATCCCAATACCGATCCCGATCCCCTCCCTAATACTCATCAATCACGACCCCCCGTACCCCCTCCAGATACAGCGCCCGATGTTGGAGAACGACCCCACACTATATATAATACAGTGCGAACTTACGGTGACAACTTGTTCACTAATTTGTACGACTCTCAACGCATCGACTTTAACTTCCTCGAAGCACGATATCACGGCAAAGACGTGGAGGATGCCCTACCAGATACTTATTTCTGGCCAGCTCATAAAAAAGCCGAAAGGTTAGAAAAGTCGATCCGAAATACGGAAAAGGGTCGCGCGCAACATGAAAAGGACCAAATCATTCGGTTGCTCAATGAGCTCCAAGGCCATGACTGGCTAAGAACAATGGGTGTCAGTGGTGTGACTGAAAGCCGTAAGAAAACCTTCGAACCTGCCCGAGATCACTTTATCAAGGGTTGCGAAGCTATTTTGGACAAGTTCCGTGTATGGAGTCAAGAAGAGAAAAAGCGGAAGCTTATGAAGGAACGTGCATTAGCAGAAGAGGCAGAAGAAAAAGAAACAGAGGTAGAGGATAACGACAACGAGCCGTCGAATCAAGAAGCGGTCTCGGACGAGGATGAAGAAATGCGGGACGTTGAAGCAGACGACATCCTGGATGATGTTAGCGACGGTGATCCACCTGACTACAGTGACGCCGATGCATCTGCAAGGCAGCTTCTTAACGAAGCGTTAGCACGGGCCAAGTACACCGCATCGAGCTCTAAGAGATCTCGGGGTGAGCCACCGCCAAAGTCTCCAGAACCGTACGTGGCAAAAGAGTTCACGTCGTTCTTCAATAAGAAACACCAACGTGATGCAGCTCTCAACAAGAGCCGGCGAAGAGGAAGAACTGTTGTAGCCTGGGGTCATCCCGTCCCAGACATGATGGAAGAGGATTTCGAATTACCCGAGGAATACCGGGACGTCGAAATATTGAAAGCTCACGAGAGGCAAAAGAGGCGTGAAAGGCGTCAGCGTCAACATTAATTCATTGAATCGGGGTGCCAAGGTCATGCATCACATCTGCCATGGGAATATATGCCAACACCGAAGCGTAAATACATACCTAACCTAACCTAACCTATTTGATATGGACTTCCGGTTCATTCTACTTCTCCAATTGAATGCAACTAGATATGTCCCAAAGTTTGGTTTGTATGCGGTGCCTCTTCATTAAAAACTATTCTTACGTTGAAGTGTAGTACATTCGGTTAGAACCTGTGAAATGTTAGGAGTAGCCTGTAGGTACTTAAATACCTACAAGACTTGCATACATGTACCTAATATTAAGTATTCAATCAGTACTGCCCGTATTCAATGTATGCCCAAGTGTAGGGTAAAGGTAAGATTCTGCGTGCCGCTTGCTCGGACCCTTGGGTTGGTCAGGTTGTAGGTAGTACGTAACTAAATACTTAGGTACATTACTAAGGTAATCTCATTATACATAGGTACCTAGGTAGGTACCTAAGTAGAAGCTTAAGTACGCTGCTACGTATGTCAGGTACGTAAGCTAGTAGGTACATTAGGAGGTATGTAGGTAAGTGGTAGATCGAGGCCGGAGCTTTTCTACTATAAAAAAAAACTACATACCCGCGAGGCTTTAGGTACTCACCTTTTCAATAGCCATATCTTCGTTCGCATCTTTGCTTGCGCATCAAAAGATCAAACGTTGGGGACCTCATCGTTTAGCGCAGCAGCCAGTAATATTTCCTCGTCGGATTACGCGTATCACAACCACGATTAAACCAACATCTTTCATAATCGCGTACAAAGCCAACCAAAATTACTACCCGTTAGGATATATTCCACCTTCTTCAACAATACCATCCTATAAGACTTACCGATGAGCACCATCATTTCGTAGCATAGCGGCTTCGCAGACGCTCAACATGCCTAGCATAGTAGAGCCAGAAGTCGTTGAGGCCGGTGATACTCCTCCCGTCGAGCTTCCTGTCGATGATACCCCTCCTCGTCCTTACGTCGTCTTCAATCAGAATGTTGATATCGAAATCGATTTTGCCCGAAAGCGCGTTCACGGCCGATCCGACATCCTAATCGTTCCTACCATTGACGTTTCCGAAGTCTTTATTGACGCCCGCCAGTGCGACATCGACGTTACTAAGATCACCGTCAGTAATTGTGAAGTGGAGGCTTCATATGTAGATCCTTGCGATTCAATACAAACGCCCGAACACTACCAATGGTCAGCAGCTCAGTGGCCGATCAAAAAACGCCGTATGCAACCCTTGTTGCACCACAAGCGCAAGGAAGTATCGGCGCTGGACCACGACTTGAAGTGCTGCACTCCCCTCGATGGATCTATCAGGGTGAAGCTTCCTAGTGTAGACGAGGTGCTACAAAAGAATAAAGACTCTCAGAAATCCGACCAGCAAGACATTCTCCTACACCCAGACGGCACCATAGGTGGCTACAGAATCCGTATTCCCTTCAAGCTGAAAAATGTTTGCGATGGACTCCAATTTGTCGGCGTTGACGAGGCGGATAACCGATATCCTCATGTCTATACTCGTCATTCCATCGAACCCGGTACGGCGTCCGCCATCTTTCCGTGTGTCGATGACCCGGGTTCGCGAAATTCTTGGAAAATTTCTATTACCTGCCCTCGGACGCTTGGCGACGCTTTCCGCAAGCCACCGGTGACGCAGCAACCCAAGGGACCTGATGGAAGCCGCAAAAGGAGACACGGTGAGGAGGAGCCTAGGATAGTAGATATCCCTCTTACGGAAGAAGACAAGATGCTGGATATGACGGTCGTTTGCTCGGGGTATCTGACTGGCGAGATGGTTCACAAAGACGATGACACCAAGAAAACCATGACCTTTGAGATTGACCGTAACAAGGCCGCAAAGCATATCGGCTTTGCCGTTGGACCTTTTGAGCACGTCGACTTATGGTCAGAATTCCGTAGCGAGGAGGATGACACTAAGCTTGGTCCAAACGCCGTCAAGGTTCACGGATACTGCCTCCCAGGTCGTGCGGAGGAAGTTAGGAATACCTGTTCTACTCTGGTTACCGCCGTGGATTACTTTGTACTCACTTTCGGTCGATATCCGTTCGAGAGCTATAAAGTCTGCTTCGTAGACGACATGATTGAGGATACCATACCCTTATGCGCCTTTTCGCTTTGCAGCACCAGGTTACTCTATCCCTCAGATATCGTTGACACCGAAGTGGAAACTACAAGGACGCTAGTATACTCCTTGGCAAGCCAGTGGTTTGGCGTCAATATTGTTCCTAACACAAAGGGAGATATCTGGCTCGTCGTTGGGATAGCATGGTTCTTAACCGACCATTTTATGAAGATGCTATGTGGCAATAATGAATACCGGTTCCGGATGAAGTCGATGTCAGATCGGCTCGTCGAGGTCGATATCAAGCGGCCGTCTCTACAAGACATCGGCGAACACCTCTACTTGGGCAGCTTTGAGGTTGACTTTATGAATCTCAAGGCGCCGCTTGTGCTGTTCATCCTAGATCGACGCCTCTCCAAATCCTCTAGCTCTACGGGCATCTCCAAGATAATATCTCGAATGGTGAGTAAAGCGAATACGTCCGGTCAGGCTTCTGATGAGGTTTTGGAATCCAGCGCGTTCCGCAGGGCTTGCGAAAAGGCTGGGAATACGAGGTTAGAGAACTTCTGGAACCAATGGGTACTCATGTCTGGCTGCCCAAGGTTCGACGTCTTCCAACGTTTTAATAAAAAAAGATTGTGCGTTGAGATGACGATTCGACAAATTCAGGATATAGCTTTTCTCAAGGCTAGGCCGCTCGACAAGAATGATTTCTGGAGGGATGTTATGGAGGAAAATCACGCTGTTTACGCGGCCGAGTTGCAACAGTCTTTCACTGGACCTATGACTATTCGAATCCACGAGGCAGATGGCACACCCTACGAACATATAGTTGAAATACGCGAAGATGCTGCCAAGTCTGTGAAGTTTGAGATCCCTTACAATACGAAGTACAAGCGGCTTAAGAGGAACCGACGGCAACGTGAAAGGGCATTGGCTAGCAGTACAAAGGGGAATGAGGATGGGCATAGGGATCTCTATTATTTAGGAGACGTTATGCAACACCAGGATGAGATGGAGGAGTGGGATTTCCGTGAGTGGGATGAAGAAACTGAAGCAAAAATGGATCAAGAGTCGTACGAATGGATACGCATGGACGCCGACTTCGAGTGGATCTGTGAAATGCAAACGAATCTCCCGGCTTACATGTATGCGTCTCAACTGCAACAAGATAGGGATGTTGTTGCTCAACAAGATTCTATGCTGTTCCTTCACAGGAGCTTTTCTAAGACCGGGCCACATCCTCTCGTCTCAACTATACTCGCTCGTACTGTATTGGATCCTCGATATTACTATGGAATACGCATCATGGCGGCCGATGAACTTCCCCGCCATGCAGCAAATGAGCATGTGAATTGGGTAGGGCTTCGGCACCTGATGAAAATCTACCAACACTTCTTTTGTCAGCCGGGAACATATACACCTTTGCCGAATGACTTCTCAGACAAGCGACAGTACCTTGTTCAACGCACCATCCCTGAGGCCGTAGCTCGCATACGCGGCGAAGATGGCAGGTGTCCTAAGGATGCGCGTATGTTCATCCTTGAACAAATTCAAGCCAATGACAACTCGGCCAACGTCTATTCTGACCAGCTATATATCTGCAGGCTGATCAAAGCCTTAGCTATTTGCCAGATTCCAGATGAGAAGAAAGCTAAACAACAAAAATCAATGTCATTCGCCTTTGAGGACGCCGATGGTGATGAGGTAATGACGGACCCTATTGATTCGGAGCCGGAGGAATTCCAGAAGTTGGCAATGGAGGAGATTGAGCGATACCGTAGGATGGATGAATATTCTCCTTCGTACCAGAACTGCTTTACTAGGGCCGCACTTGACGCCTACTGCCGTCTAATGAAGGCGGGAGTCATCGAAAAGGACCCCGTCATGTTTCTTCAGTACCTACAGGACCAGATTTATGATCTTGTCCGCATTGCAGCCAGCGAATCACTTATCGAGATAGGAATGTTACAAAATCCTAAGTTCCTACGGCTTTACCTGAATTTGGTCAGTACAGACCCTTCGCCGTTCGTTCGGGACCGACTATTCAGAGCCCTCTGTCGTGGCTTTGCCGGTATTGCTATTGGAGAAACCGAACGGCCAGAGGAGCGAGTACCAGATCAGCCAGCGGGAGACGATCTTATCGTTGAGCGTGATGACGAAACGATGGAGGCGAGGAAAAAAGCGAAAGCTCGCAAGGAAGATCTATCAGTAGCGCTTGCGGCGTTGAAAAAAGAAACTGCCGAGGATGAGAACTTGCAGGAAGCTATCTGGGACGCGATAGATTCGCCCGTCCTGACAGTGCCGGAGCGAATTAACCTCCTCGAACTATGCTCAATACTGGTTGAAGATGATCCATCCCTAGTTTTGACTTTCAAATACCCTACCTACTGGACCATCGAGCGTGGTGAAAAGAGCAGGTCTAGATGCTTGGTCACATTCAAGCGGCATTTTAGAAGAAAACCACGTAAAGTATACCCTGCAGCACCGCTACCGCCCAGACCAGAACCTAGACGAACCATCACCCTAAACCTGAACCGAAACACCAGCTTCAGCTCGAAAGCTGAAACCCCTTCAGCCACCCAAGCTCCTCCACTACCTTCACCAGCTGGCCCTGTTTCCAAACCTGCAGAAGCTGCCCCCACACCCAAGCCTACTACTCTCCCTTCTCTGAAGCCGACACTTCCAGCGAAAGCAAAAGATCTTGCTCCTCCCGCAAAACACACCACTGCTCAACAGCCAAAAGAAAAGAATGTTCAGAAAGAGCCCAAGCAACCCATGACCACTAATACATCTCAAGGGGGGGCCGTATCGAGTTCGTCCCAGGAGAAACCCAAAATACCCAAAATAAGTAATTCGCATAGAGACAATATTTCTGTCCAGGCTCCTCTACGACCTACGGTTGAACTTGCGCAATCTGAGCCAAGAGTAGCACCTTCAAAGGCTAATGTAAATAACCATTTAGCTCCATTGAAGCATTCAAAGCCCCTGAAAAGAGCAAGCGCCGAAGGCGATGGTCCGCGACCTACAAAGATTGTCAAACTTGACACATCTAAAATCCCTAGAACGGAGTTAGAGAAACTTGGAAAGCGACCAAAGCCTAAGATGTTAGTCACTGTGAAGTTCAACCGCTGGGATAGATTACGCAGACGAAAAGATCATGTACCCCAAACCGGTTCAATCCGAGCAGCGCCCAAGCATCGCAGACCCGAGGACAGGCTAAGCAATTTAAGTCAGCGTCCCACCGCTCGTCCAGCTTCTCCTGCGGCTAGATTTTCCGACTCTGCTCCCATGAGATCATCCCCTGCAGCACAATCCTCCTCTCAGAACCCTCCTACTGGACCCAATTCTCCCTTTAAGGCACCGTCACATTCCTCTCAGTCGAGCGGAAGCATTGGAAAGCCGCGAAAACCTCTTCCAGAGATGCGCAAACCGCTTCCGTCAGCAGCACCGACTAGCAATCCCGCACAGTCGAAGCAACATCATCCACCTTCGTCTCCCCCCGCACCCAAGGGCACCACCGCCACTAAGCTCAAGATCAAACTAAAGACGCCTACGTCAGGGTCGTCGGGTTAAGATTCTATAAAAAAAAAACCACACATACATACATCAGGAAGCCATAGACCTGGTGCGTTGACGAAATATATCATGATTTTCTCTTGCTTGAGTATACGGCACGGCAGGGTTACCTTACTGTTCTTGCTGGATTTACCTCGGCTCCTTTTGTTCACGGTATTTTCGGTTTTTTGTTTTTTGTTTTTTTGTTGATTATGTCTCTCTTGCATGGCATGGCAAGGCGTTGGTGTTGTTGGGAACGAGAGCAAAATGACTCAAGGCCAAAACAAAAATGTGGTTAGTTTCTTTGGTTTTCGTACGTGTGCGTCTCCGCCCTGGAAACGATGGTTTCGGCGGTGGACGGGGAAGCACAGTGGACAGACAGGTGGATTTAATTCCTCGAGACTTGCATCAAGGGACTCCTGTTGCTGCTGCTACTTGCTAGCATTGACGTTGCGGCCGTGGCAAGCAAGCAAGCAAGCATGAGTGAGCAAAGGGAAGAAAGAAGGGAGTCATGTTCAATTATATGTAATGTGTGCGTGTACTAGGTAAGTCATAGCAGCTACCAAGGTACTTTTCATTTGTCTGGTATGCTGATAGCCTAATCTCCAAGTTCTCAAGGTAGATGTAATTCTCTAAGCACGGCCAATATAGCTATAGCTTGCATTCATGCATTGCTCTCTCTCTCTCCCTCCCTCTTTGTCAAGTTATTGGGATATGTTGACGTAGTTGCCATTGGCGAATATACAAGGTAGCTTCAGCTCTGGTTAATCGTTGCTTTTTTGAACCATCAATCAAATCATTCCGTATATCCTCTGCCATCCACGCTAGAAATAGAATCTAGCCACAATTTCCACCAAGCTTCCTATCCAAACCAGAAATCCTAGTTCCCGAAGACATATCCTCCTTTCTTTCTCTTCACCTGAGCTGGCTTCGCAGCGCTAGAAACAGCTAGGATTAATTCGTATGGTTCGTCGAAAATATTGAGAGAAGACAGGCCTTTCGAGCAAGTTCAAGGGTAGGAGCGGGTTAGAATAAGCTTACTTTAGATCTTGATGGCCATCAGTATTCCCTCAGAAGGGTGAGGGGGGTGGTATTTCTCCTTGTCATGTCTAGTCCTCCCGTAGCATGACACAAGCAAGCAAGCTTATATCAACAAGCAGACACGCACCCTTACCTAGATATCTTACCTCATCGCCGCACCTGCCCTTCCCGCCCACGCATAACAATCAGAGAACACAACAATTCCCGAACCCATAACCCAAGTCCATTATTTCCTGGTCTCCACATCTCCATTCGAAAGTCCCATCCTTTGTCACATTAAATCGACCTGCTACGCAATATGCAGTTACCCATATACCCCGAATGAGCTTTGGGGGGTAACGCTTGGCTGACAAGCAGAGACGAAGTCGCTCTTGGGGGCACAGAAGAGCCATAGGCTGTCTCGCGCATGGGAGCGGAGAGACGCTGGGATTCTGTGCAAGCGAGCTTGTGACAGGATGGGAACTTCTTCTAGAAGACGCTTCGCCGTACTTTAATAGGTTGGGACGTGGGTGGGGGGTGCTGGTTCATGATGTGTTGTGTTGGGAAAGGGAGGTGAAATGAGTGAAGTAGATAGGAGGGTGCTGGTGTTGCTGTGGACTACGTATGTTCCCTTTGGTGGTAGGTAATGGTGGCAGTCTTGCACTGGTAGAGCTTGTAATGACAGACACTTGAGGAGTAGGTCTCGGCGAATATATGTGTGCATCATATATATTGAAAAGCTTCACTTTGAAATCAATGTTAGCAACAGCCTGCCGAGATTGTGAAATAAGGATCACATTGGAGTAAAGGTAATCAATGTCTCATGACTAAAGGGTCACGGGATATAATTCAATGGGAGATGGGGTGTACTTACTATCTCGCTGTCTTTTCAGCATTGCCAGCATACCATAGCAGGTGTCTCCGAAGCTATTGCCTTTATCCCATTTCCAAATGATCTAGCTTCTTAAGGCAGAAGCAGGAGCAAGATAACGCCAAGCCCATATCATTGAAACATAGGTATCAACTTAAACGTAAAATTCAACGGATGATCACAGTGACAGGGTTCTACCGCCGTCTCGACCCCGTTCCTGTCGTCGATCCCGTGATGCCTATCCGCTCCTCTCTACTCCGCGTCATCATGCGCGCTGGAGCTGGTGGTGGTGCTGCTGCGTTTGTTGGCTCCGTGCTGCCTTGTCTGCTAGTCGCAGATCGAGTAGTTGTTCTTGTGCTTTGTGCTGTGCTCGCACCCGCACCAGTAATTCGTTGCGTTCGCGTCGAGGAAGCCGGCGCCGTGGGAGTTGCGTGCTGGTTCCGTGACGCTCGCACTTGCTGGAGATAGGCAGCGCGCGCTTGGCCGGGCGATTGTTCGCGCCTGTTGAATTGTTCGCGGGCAGCGCGGCGGGGTGCAGTTATGAAAGGGTCGCTTGTGTCGGCTTCGTCCGCGTCCGCTTCTTCTTCTTCTTCGTCTTCTTCGTCTACATCTACATCTTGCATATCTTCGTCATCTTCAGCTTGTGGTGGTGACGGTGTTAAGGACGAAGAGGAGGTGTCCATTGCAGTGGATTGCTGTTGCAATGGGTGGGAAGAAGCGCGTGTGGGTGCCTGGTTTTCCGACTGTGCTTGCATGGCTGCGAAGCGACGGTCTTCGTAGGCAGCAACATCTTCGGCGGTGAGTGTAAGCGTCGTTGGTGGGCGACGAAGCATTGCGTTTGTTTTGGTTTAATCGATTGATTAATTGATTAATTGATTGGAAAAAAAAAGAATTAATGTCAGCTCTGGAAGCTACAAGGTAAGCTCTGTCTTTGTTTGTTTGTTTTGCTTGCAGTGTTCGCTGATTTGAGGGTTGACGCTCAAGAAAAGATAGTGATACAAATGAAAGATATATGTTTTGTTTTTCTAATGAGTAATAAAAATTGATCTAGAGATGCTGAGCAAGAAAGATGCAGGATAGAATGAATGTGCCGAATGTTGCAGAGTGAAAAGTTGTGGAGGGTTGAGGACGGGACGTAAATTTATATTTCTAAAATTTCTATGGCAACAAGTTGCGTACCTTCCTCTTTTTAGTGGAACATCCCGCGCCTGCACGCTTAATTCTTTCAGCCCTAGCAGCGGGGTACCGTACCTGCCCAGCAAACTAAAACATTTAGGTAGCGACTTCCATCATTGATGCAGGGACAGCAGGTACGAGATTTAGGTAGGTACGCATCTGGCAGGCACTCACATGGTAACTTCCAAGGTTGTAGATACCACCTGCAGTTTTCTTATTGCATTAAGTTAGGTACCTAGATACCTAGCACATACCTAAGGTACTGCAACGTGATGACTTCCATTACTTTAACTTTTAACTTGTCTCTTTATCTTTATCTTTATCTTTAGTATACCGTTACGGATCTAAGGATGAGGATCCGACCTCCACTGGGGCAATCCGGTATGTAGGTATTGACCAACCCAAGGATATGGTTTCCGGAATTCGTCACCATCCAGCGATTGATTTGATCCGTCGTAGCGGTATACCATCGTGCCATTCGAAGAATTTTAGCCGACTAACGCAGTATGGTAACTGAGATCTTCTAGATTGAGATCAAGACACATGGCCTACTTACAAGTTATTACAATGATACATATAGGTCATGTTGACAATAATACATTATACCTCCATCCACAACATAGTAACTGAGCCTAATTATTATAGAGGTAGGTAGCTTTATATTCAAATTGATTTGTATCGCTACAGAATGGATACCAGCATATGCCCGACTTTAGGAGGGATGTTGTGTCGGAGTGTAGTAAGAAGGATTACTCAAATAGGAAATTCTCGCTTAACGAATTGGAAAGACTAAAAGTGGAGTAAAACTTAACCAATTAGAAAAATGAAAGAAAATGGAAAGATACATTGGTACTTACCTAATGTACTGACTACCTATGACATCCTCCTAAAGTCGGGCTCTTGCGGTCCCCTACACGGGGGGCCCTCGGTTTGTAAATTGGAATAATACCTGAAAACTGACTACCATATTGGTCTAATGCAATTAACCGATACGTGTAGCACAAATTGGATCCACTAAAATTTTCTTATCTTTGATCTAGAGCCGAATCGAAGTTCAATCCAACACTCATAAAAGGTCGCCATTGCAAAATCACAACATGTATCCTTGAGACAACTTTCGAAAAGGGCACACAGAAATTAAGCCCGTAAAACTCCCTTTCGACTAACCCACAGCCAATCCAACCACCCTTATAATGAACGCCCACGCCCTTTTAACCGCCCAAGGGTGGCGGGGCAAAGGGCACACATTACACCCGACGAGCGACAGCACCGGATTGGCGCACCACCTGTTAATAAAGCGAAACGATGACGGTAGCGGCCTCGGTAGCAAGAAAGGCGATCACAAGGCCGAAGCCTGGTGGTTGAACGCCTTCGACCAGGCTCTGAAGGGTATCGACACTAAGAGCGGTACTATGAAACAGACTCTGAAAGGTGGCGCGCTCGAGAAAATCACTGCCCGCGGCGCAGCTGGAAAATACACAGGTACCAGAGGCCTATACTCTTCTTTTGTACGCGGCGGTGTTATGGAAGGGACCGTGGGCTTGAATATGGTGACGGCGCTCCCGACGCCCCCAGATAGCGGCGCCGGCACGCCGGAGGCTTGTGCTAGCGTCGACGGAAAAGAGACGAAGGCGGAGAGGAGGGCGAGAAGAGAAGCCAAGAAGTTGCGGAAAGCAGAGAAGCAAGCGAAGAAAGAGGCAGAGGAACGGGCCGCTAGAAAGGTCGAAAAGAAAAAGGCGAAGAAGGCGGAGCGAGAACGGATAAAGGCCGGAGAGACTAAGGAGGAGCGTCGCGCGAGGAGAGAGGCGAGGAGGAAGCGGAAAGAGGAGAAGAGGAGACTCAAAGCGGCGTCTGGTGGATGACTTCAAGAGGATAAGGGAGAGGCGTTATTCAATCTTAGAATTTCTTAAACCGAGTGCCGCTACTCAGATCCTGAATGCGGGGGATGCTAGAGAGCTAGGAGATACTAGCCTTGAGGCTCACTCGTGCATCTGTGCCGAGAGGCTGGTGAATCAGCTCATTTCTTGGGACAAGACTTGTTATCAGGGATAGGCACTCTGCTTACCGTTATGGCTCATGCTCATCTTGAGCAGGCTGCCTGCACTCTCTCTGTTGAGTCCCACGGTGACGTTCCCATGATACAGCGCTCATAGCGGCGACGATGGCGAGAATGATAACTACAATCAAGAGTATTCCGGCAATGTCCCTGCTCTCCAATTGCGCGACAATCTCATCTTCGGGTTCTCGTAGATTGTGTTTCATCTTGTTTCGAGCCGTGTTGGAATGGCGTTATATCTTGAAGCGTAAAAGACCTGTGTACGACCTAGCTTGGGATAGAAGGCTTTTCAAGTTCGTTTGAGTATGATTTATTGTGTTTCCTTGGGGATATTTCCTGGTTTATTTGATAATATCCAAGGTCTTCTCTGCCAGAACTCGTCTTTTATAATGTCAACATGGTCAACCAACACTTTCGCCTTCGCCCTCCGTTTTCTGTCTTTCTCATTCTGAGTCTTAGATTGCTGCACTGCTTCTGCCAGCTCATCGGCGGTCTTAGCTACGTCGTGGGTGCCAGGTTCGACGAGTTCGTACTATATACGTTAAAATTTTGTTCAAATTGTTTGACAGAGGGAGCATAACTGACGTCTCGGTATATGACACTCCCTTTCTTGAACATCTCGGGCTCATTATTGTAATTAATCTTGAACCTTGAGAAAAGAATCTCGTGCTTGTCAGCGGCGAGTGTGCCCTGGATATCGGTTAGAATAAGTCGGCCGCGAGAATAAAACGACTTACGGATAAGAGCTGTTCAGCATCCTTGGCATCCATCTTGGGGGGCAGCTGGACGAGCGACCAAAACGTGGTGTTATACAAATTGTTGATGTGGCCTAGTGTTTGTTAGCATCTACTTGGCAGGATATGGAAGGGGGATTTACAATCGACTTGGCGCCAACTCATATAATCTCGTAAGTTCTGTACGCTGGGGTAGCAAACAGCTCGGCCGTCAAAGCTAGGAAGCGGAGGCGATAAGGGCGTATCTGGAAAGTAGGTTGACCATAGGTGGACGTAGTATGCGGTGAAAGTCGAGACTATGGTCGAGACGATCTTGCTACAGACACACTTGGAGTCAGATAGACTCAAAAATGCTGTCATTCTCTTAAATGGCTCACCTCGCCCTCCTTTCGAAAAGGGTGCAAGTCTTATGAAAGACAAAACTAGTCAAATATTAGTGCCAGATATACACCCCCCTACAGCAACTAAGAGTTGATAATACCTGAACTCATCGCTAACACCATAAGCGATGGTGATATCGTGGAGTTCAGTAACGACCGCTTTAGCAGCAGCATTCATTAGATCAAGAGCTCTACGGTCATTAGGCTTCTCGAAATTGTATTTGGCACATAATCTAACTCGAAAAGAAATTACGGATCAGAATAAGACTATGACAAAGATATTGATAGCTTGGGAATATTACTTGGTGAATCCTCTACCGTCTAGTCTAACCACAATCCAGGTATTTGGCAGCAAGTTGTCCACCTGCTCAAATTGTTTGACATATTCAAATCTAGGGTTAAGGGCCACGTTAGTTATGTGGTATTTAAGCAACCAAGGTTAAGGGTATAGAAGGAAAAAAAAAAAAAAACTTGCCTTGAGTTAGCCATTCTAGGGGGTCGTAGTATATATGCCTATTTTATTGTGAATATATAATAAATGCTTTACGTTTAGATGCTGGAAGAATATTGTACACAAGGTACCAACAATGCCAATAAAAAAAAAGTACCTTGGTACTAGTAGTTTAGTTTAATGTTGCTTGATGATCGATCTGCCGCTGCTAGGATTGTCTCAGAGTGGAAATTCAGTGGGGACATCCGTACTACCTTACGAGGTACCTAAGGTATCTAATGTAAGGACCTGTCAAGACCCTTGCAAACAGGTACCTAACCTAATCCCGTCCACGAACTGCAAGGCTACGAAGGTGAAGCAGCATGTGAAAAGTGAACAGTAAAAAAGTAAAAAGTATCACATGTAACCAAAACGTTAAATTGAAATGTCCCTTTAACAATTGTTTTGCGGTTTCATGTGTGTCCCTCGACACGTATACAGCCAACACTTTTTTATTATTAACACAAACCAACATCTTTCCTCGAGCTACAAAATATGAACCACCCGCCGATATGAATCTACTGCTTTCCGACGACTACCTGCTCCAGGACTATCCTGAGAACATTACGAATACGATCCGGTCCGGTCATACGACATGTCTTCGCTTCAATCGCAGAGGCGACTATTTGGCCTCGGGTCGCGTCGATGGCACCGTAGTCGTTTGGGATCTCGAGACGATGGGCGTGGCACGGAAGTTAAGAGGTCATAGAGCGGCAATTACTTCCCTTAGTTGGTCCAGATGTGGGCGCTATTTGCTCTCGGCTTGCCAAGGTTGGAGAGCTGTTCTTTGGGATCTTCAAGATGGTACGAGATATCGAGAGGTTCGGTTTCGAGCACCCATCTACACGGCAGATTTACACCCTTGGAATCAGTGAGGATTGTCCTACATTTACCTACATTTACGTTTAGTATCTATCTATGCTGACCGTAGAAATATTATAGCAACCTATTCGTTGCGTCCGTATTCGACGAGGCCCCCTGTATCGTTGACGTGACTAGCCCGAGCGATGTCAAACACACACTCCCCTCGGCGCCGAAACGAACTAATACCGATGCCGATGCAGCAACAAAGGAGAAACAGGCTAAAGAGGACGCGAAACAGATGACGACCGTTACTGTGTGGACAGCCTCGGGTGACCATATTCTAGCGGGTACAAACAAGGGTCGTCTCAACATCATAGACGCGACTACCCGCGAAATAATATGGTCAGAAAAGATATGCAGTTCGGTAGTGACTACACTACGGCTGACAGGATCCGGCCGCGAATTACTCGTAAATTCGCAGGACCGCATTATCAGGACCTTCCATGTGCCAAATCTGGTAGCAGAGGACCTTGATCCCGATACAATACAGATGCCATTGGAGCATAAGTTCCAAGATGTTGTTAACAGACTTTCTTGGAATCATGTCACATTCAGTGCTACCGGAGAATATGTGGCGGCATCTACGTATAACAATCACGAACTATATATATGGGAGCGAAATCACGGTAGCTTAGTGCGAATGCTAGAGGGGCCGAAGGAGGAACAAGGGGTAATCGAGTGGCATCCGCACAGAGCCCTACTAGCAGCCTGTGGACTCGAAACCGGCCGTATCTATATCTGGTCGGTAACTACCCCGCAGCGCTGGTCGGCCCTTGCACCGGATTTCGTCGAGGTCGAGGAGAACGTGGAGTACATAGAGAGGGAGGACGAATTCGATATCCATCCGCAAGAGGAAATCAATAAGCGCAGGCTAGACAGGGAGGACGAGGATATTGACGTGTTGACTTCAGACCCGAGCAAGGGGTACCACGACGATGTAGAGGGTGAGGAATTTCGGATGCCTGTGCTGTTTAACCTTGGCGAGAGCGATAGCGAGGAAGAGTTCGTGGCGGTATCAACGGGGACGGTACGACGAAGAAGCTTGGGCGAAGGTCACGAAGGTGAAGCTCCGGACGAAGAGAAAGCAGCTGGAGGCAAGAAAACGGCTGCGAAAGGTACAAGGGGTAGGAAGAAATAAGATAATGAATGATAGCTTCAAGTAACTAGGCTTCCTCATTCAATGAATCTTGTAGGTTAGCATTGACAAATGATAAAGCGAATACGTTGCACTGATCCTTGATGGAATGCATGTACTTGTTGGCAGTTGTTTGACCAGCTGACTCATCCGGCACTTGCGATTTTTCTTGCTGGTACTGTGACACAACCAAAACTTCAACAAAATTCTAAGTATGGACGAAACGTACCTGAACGTTTTAAAGTTTTAGGTTAGTTACCACCTGTGACTTTGAAGCTACACCAAGCCTCTGGCGTCGATTACATTAACGTAAGGTTCTGTGTGGGGGAAGTAGTTAGGTACCCTAGGTAATGGGATTGGACAGGGCAATTCCAGTCTCAAGTGGTATGTATGTACCTAACGGTGTTACCTGTACCTGAGGTAGGTGGGTACGTACCTAATGTAGATACCTGTAGATATGTACTTAACTGATTGTAAGTCAGTGAAGCCCACTCCATCAGCCGCATGGAGAAATTTGCTTCCGAAGCCCCATTGTTCCATATTTGGCTTAGCGCATACCCGTGGCGGGCTTCTGCCTCATTATTCCTTAGTCCTCTCAACTCCTTCCAAGAAAGGCTTCTCTCGCAAACCACAACAACAATCTTACGATTGACGAAACATCACGACGCGCTCCGGATATCGCATGATACCCCTTCCTGCGACTGTCCGAAACTAGCCATCGCGTTCGCACGGTGATTTTTCGACCATCGCGGTGTCCTTTTGACCTGCGCGCGCGCTGGAACGGTTTTAATCGTGTTCCTCGGGCCTTTGGCCTCTGGCCTGGTTGGAAAACGGCCCTCCAGCGCCATTCCTTTTTTTTTTTTCTGTATTAACAAGCAATACTATCTCGCCTTTTGTCGTCCGTCGTAAAATAATTCACCTGTTACGCCGACATTGCCATCCCGCTTACGAGTCACGATCCGACGGAATAATATAAACTCACTTGATTTTTTTTTCCCCTTCTATTCACCATACCTTCATTTCGACTTACGCCTTTGCATACCTCGCGCATCAACTAGGGACCACTCTTTCAACGCGATCATCAAAATTTTTCATCAAATAACCATTTCAAAAATTAATTTTTATCCATCAACGACTCCATCAACAAATCAGTCAAGATGGCAAATCTTCATTTCGCGCATTCCGATGCGCCTCTCAAGGAGATTAAGGAGATTCAATTCAGTCTTCTCTCGCCCGAGGAGATCAAAGGTGCGAGTGTGGCGGCAATCACTTACCCGGAGACTATGGATGAAACCCGGACAAAGCCACGTATGAATGGTCTAAACGACCCCCGCCTTGGCTCGGTAGACCGCCAGTTTAAATGTGCCACTTGTTTAGAGCCTATGGCCGAATGCAATGGGCATTTTGGCCACATCGAATTGGCAACGGCCGTATATCACCCGGGTTATATCAAGAAAGTCAAGAAGATACTAGAGATTGTCTGCCCATACTGTAGTAAAGTTCTGGAGGACAGAGTTAGTATCTTCTTACTTCCTGGCTGACCAGAATTTTATTGATGCTGACACTACCTAGAGCAACCCAGAATTCCAGGCTGCAGTGAATATTCGAGACCCCAAGAAACGCTTCCAGGCCGTTTGGGTCGTCTGCAAAGGCAAGAGAATTTGCAGTAATGAGACGCCTAAAGATGAGGACAAAGAATACGAGCCAGGTACCAGACCAAGGGCAGAAGGCCACGGTGGTTGCGGAAGTCTCCAGCCTGCAATTCGACAAACAGCTCTTCAGCTGTGGTCCCACCAAAAGACGGTGAACGAAGATGGCGTCAAGGCCAACGAGAAGAAGGAACTCAAAGCTACAGAGGTTCTTAATATCCTAAAGCGTATCACCGACGAAGACTGTTGGGACATGGGCTTGAACACAGAGTATGCCCGTCCTGAAAACATGATTCTTACCGTGTTGCCTGTCCCACCACCTCCAGTTCGTCCTAGTATTTCTATGGACGGTACCGGCCAGGGCCTACGAAATGAAGATGACTTGACCTACAAGCTGGGTGATATTATCCGTGCCAACGGCAACGTCCGCCAGGCAATTCAGACAGCTGCACCTGCTCATATCCTCGAAGAATTTCAACAACTCCTTCAGTACCATGTTGCTACTATGATGGATAATGACATAGCTGGTCAGCCTCAAGCTCTCCAGAAGAGCGGTCGTCCAGTCAAGTCTATCCGAGCACGTTTAAAGGGAAAGGAAGGTCGGTTGCGTGGTAACTTGATGGGAAAGCGTGTCGATTTCTCGGCCCGTACTGTTATTACCGGCGACGCGAATATTTCACTTGATGAAGTGGGCGTTCCGAAGAGTATTGCGCGAACGCTGACATATCCCGAGACTGTCACGCCGTACAACATCTCTCGCCTCCACAAGCTTGTCCAAAACGGACCTAACGAGCATCCTGGCGCCAAGTACGTTGTCCGGACAGATGGGTCACGAATTGACCTTCGACATCATAAGCGTGCCGGTCAAATTAATCTCGAATATGGTTGGAAAGTTGAGCGGCATCTTCAGGACGGTGATTATATCATATTCAATCGTCAACCATCCCTGCACAAGGAGTCGATGATGGGTCACAGAGTCAAGGTCATGCCTTATTCCACTTTCCGTCTTAATCTGTCCGTCACTTCACCTTACAACGCCGATTTCGATGGTGATGAGATGAATCTGCACGTCCCACAAACTGAGGAAACGCGGGCTGAGATTCGCGAGCTTTGCATGGTGCCCCTCAACATTGTTTCACCCCAGCGTAATGGTCCATTGATGGGTATTGTCCAGGACACATTGGCTGGTGTATACAAGATGTGCCGCCGAGACGTGTTCTTGACAAAAGAGGAGGTCTATAATACCATGTTATGGGTGCCTGACTGGGATGGAGTTATTCCCCAGCCTGCGATTCTCAGGCCGAGGCCGCGCTGGACGGGAAAGCAGATTGTCAGCATGATCATCCCGAAAGAGATCAGTCTTTATACCAAGCCCCAAAGTGGCCCGTGGCTCCCATTAGTAGATGATGGACTGCTTGTCCAATCTGGACAATTGCTCTTTGGTCTACTTACTAAGAAGAATGTCGGTGCCTCTAGCGGTGGCATTATTCACCTTTGTTACAATGAGCTTGGTCCTGAAGGTGCGATGGCTTTTCTTAACGGGTGCCAGCGCGTTGTGAACTACTGGCTCTTGCATAACGGCCACAGTATCGGTATTGGTGACACAATCCCTGATAAAGCAACCATCGAGAAGGTTCAGGTTCATATCGATGAGTCGAAGGCGGAGGTCGCCCAGTTGACAGCGCAAGCAACAGCAAATGAGCTCGAAGCTCTTCCTGGTATGAACGTCCGAGAAACTTTCGAAAGCAAGGTTTCTAAGGCCCTCAACTCCGCCCGTGATAAGGCGGGTACCACCACTGAGAACAGTCTTAAGGATATCAACAACGCTGTCGTCATGGCCCGTTCTGGTTCGAAGGGTTCTTCCATCAACATCTCACAAATGACTGCCCTTGTCGGTCAACAGATCGTTGAAGGAAAGCGTATCCCCTTCGGTTTCAAATATCGAACTTTGCCGCACTTCACCAAGGACGACTACTCTCCAGAAGCCCGTGGATTCGTTGAAAACTCGTATCTACGTGGTCTGACCCCTTCGGAGTTTTTCTTCCACGCCATGGCTGGTCGTGAAGGTCTTATTGATACCGCTGTGAAAACCGCTGAGACCGGTTATATCCAGCGTCGTCTCGTCAAGGCCCTAGAAGATGTTTCTGCCCGATACGATGGCACAGTTCGTAATTCTCTTGGCGACATTATTCAGTTTATTTACGGCGAAGATGGTCTTGATGCTATGCACATTGAGAAGCAGCCAATGGATCACTGGGTCATCAGGGACGCCGATTTTGAGGAGCGATATCGTATTGACGTCATGGAGGGTCTTCAGCCGCGTGTGCTCGATGCTCTGGAATATGGGCAAGACCTTATCGGCGATGCACATGTTCAGGAACTTTTAGATATGGAGTGGGAAGCCATCTGCAAAGACCGCGAGTACCTTCGAGATTTGAAGAAGGGTTCTGAGAAGCTCGAAGAATCATTCCAGCTTCCGTTGAACACTGGCCGTCTCATTGAATCATCCAAGAAGCTACTCAAAGTTGACGACGCGCGACGAAGCAATCTTTCTCCACAGGACGTCATTCCTGCTGTGAGGGATTTGTTGGCCCGAATGGTTGTGGTTCGCGGGTCTGATGACGTGTCCAGAGAAGCTGATGAAAACTCGACAAGACTATTCAAGGCGTTGCTCCGTTCGCGATTGGCATACAAACGTCTTGCGGTGCACCACCGCCTAGATAAATTGGCCTTCCGTCACGTCATTGGCGAATTAGAAAACCGATGGTCTAGGGCAATGGTAAATCCTGGTGAGATGGTTGGTGTGTTAGCTGCGCAATCAATTGGTGAGCCTGCAACGCAGATGACCCTGAACACCTTCCACTTCACGGGTATTTCCTCAAAGAACGTCACACTGGGTGTGCCTCGTCTCAAGGAAATTCTCAATGTTGCTAGCAATATCAAGACGCCTTCGATGATGGTCTATCTCGATGGCAACACCTCCCAGGACCATGCAAAGAAACTTCGTAGCGCGGTTGAGCACACTAACCTCCGCTCTGTCACGGCAATGACTGAGATCTACTATGATCCGGATATCGAGTCGACACAGATCGAGCAAGATGACGATTTTATAACATCGTACTTCATGCTACCCGATGACAGCCAGCCTCCTGTTGAAAAGCAGTCCCGGTGGCTGCTCCGTTTCGTCTTGGATCGGCAGAAGATGCTAGACAAGGGTCTCACTGTGGAGGATGTGGCTATCCGCCTTAGAGAGGAATACCCTACCGACTTGGCTGTCATTTGCAGTGACAATAACGCAGATCAACAAGTGATCCGTATTCGTCCAATGCCGGAAGATAAGGATGATCCTGACAAGAGTATCGAAGACGATGTGATGCTGAAGCGGCTGGGCGAGCATCTTCTAGAAAATCTTACGCTCCGCGGAATCAAGGGTATTGAACGTGCTTTCTTGAACAAGGGAACCAAGATTGCCATTGACAAGAGCGGTGCCCTGATCCAATCCAAAGATAACCCCTTGTGCGAAGAATGGTACCTCGACACCACTGGTACAGCTCTGCGAGAGGTTTTGGCGGTTCCTGGAGTGGACGCCAAGCGTACTATTACCAACGACCTATGGCAGACCGTTGAAGTCTTCGGTATCGAGGCTGCTCGACTTGCCCTTCTCAACGAATTGCGACGAGTGCTGGCATTTGACGGTTCATATGTCAACGAACGACATCTTTCTCTATTAGTCGATGTAATGACGTACAGAGGCAGCATTGCTGCGGTTACCCGTCACGGCATTAATAGGGCGGATACCGGCGCATTGATGAGGTGTTCCTTTGAGGAGACCGTCGAGATTTTATTGGAGGCTGCTGCCATGGGCGAAGTTGATGACTGCAGGGGTATCTCGCAAAACGTTATGCTTGGTCAACTTGCTCCTATGGGCACAGGCCACCTTGACGTTTTCCTAGATCCCAAGATGCTTGAAACTGTCATTTCAGATAACTCCAGGATGGGTTTGATGCCTGGAATGACGGTCAAGGGAGGTTCGGTCGAAGGAGCTGCAACCCCATACGATACAGGTTCGCCAATGGCAGATTCTGGTTACGGGATATCCCTTGCGTCTCCATCCATGGGCATGGGTAATTTCTCACCGATTGTTGGGGCTGGGTCCGACTCGCCTTCGGGCTTCGGAACGGAATACGGAGGATTTGGAAGTGCAAGCCCGTATGGAGGACGAAGCGCTGGAGCTACGAGTCCGTTCTCCGGTGGTGCTTCTCCATCTTCTCCGTTCAGCAGCTATGGTGCTGGAGGTTACTCGCCAAGCTCACCTAGCGGTAGCTATTCGCCAGCATCACCAATGATTGGAGGCCAATACAATAGCTCACCACGTTTCAGTCCATCGTCTCCATCCTTTTCTCCCAGTTCACCGCAGTTCAGAGGTGCAAGCCCGTCGAGCCCGAACTACAGTCCTACATCACCTGTCTACTCTCCTACGTCACCAACATCTCCGAGACATTACTCTCCATCTTCGCCTAATATGAACTCGCCCACGTCACCGAGTTACTCGCCGACAAGTCCGGCTTATAGCCCTACGTCTCCTCATCATGCGGGTACTACTTCACCTAGCTATTCTCCGGTGTCGCCAAATTATTCGCCCACGTCCCCGACAGGTTATTCTCCGACGAGCCCGCTTCATAGAGCTCCAGGAGCGCAGCAGTCTCCAACGAGTCCCAAATACTCGCCTACGGTTAGTCATTTACCTCTCACCTCTGGACTCAATTCCACGCTAACCTTTTTCTAGTCTCCTCAGTATTCTCCTAGAACTCCTGGCGCCGGCGGGAACACCAGCCCCAAGTAGTACGTGTCAACAATCTTCCCCCCTAGGTCCGTGATGAAGGTTAACCAATTTTCTAGTTCTCCCACCTCCCCCAAGGGTGATTAAGTCACTAAAGCATAATATACACCCAAGGCGTCTTGCGTATCTTTATACATCTGCATTTTAGGGGGTTCTCTTGTTCGCCGGTTCTATTCTTTTTTTGGCGGCTCTGGTAGATGATACTACGAGCTCTAATGCATCATAACATATCCATAGAGGAAAGATAATTTCCCTTTCTGGGCGTCCAAACCGAAATCTCAGACATCCTTGCAAGACTAGAGAGTGAAAAGAGAAAAGGTTCTCCCAAATGATGAAAACGCAAAGAAATCAATCCCAAAAAAAAGTTGTCCTTAGACACAGGGTGAGAAAAGGGTGGTTTCCCTCTTCCCCCTTTCGAGGTCTATGTTTTTTTGTACAAGTAGCACGAGGGGAAAAAGTGGCATTATTTGATTTAGTCTGTGTTACTCCTCGTTTTCTTCTTTTTCTCCTTCTCGTCCGCCATCACTTAGCGGCAGATGATTTTGGGCGGCAGATTGAGCTTCTTTTTTTTCTTTTCCTTCTCCGCCAAATAGTATGAGGTTCGATTCCGAAGTTTAGTTTTTTTAAGGACTGTCTTAGGGAGGGGAAAGAAGAAGAACAAGAACAAGAACAAGAACAAACGACGGCGATGAAATGAGAAGAAGGAGAGCCAACGAGGTGTGGCGGTTTCTGGCTGGTGGTTAAGTACCCAACATAAGGTTGATAAGGCAGTTAAGAGCATCATACCCCCCCATAGTGAATGCAAATGCCTCTATATTGATAATTAAGATACCTACCAGGTGCCTACCTAGATTGATCTATGTAAACTGGTAACTGTAATGATGAAGTATTCACCATGGCAGAACTGCGAATCGCTTCTGGTTAACCATCTGCCTAGTTTCCGTTGGAAACACGAACTAGGCTATTCGCGAATCCACCAATTGCCTATTGCTAATTACGATATCCTTTGCAAGCACCTAACCTAAGGCAAGGTACCTAATCTATACGTGCTTAACGCATGCATACATCCTGCATGTATATGGGTATGCTAATAAAGTTGGTCGCATCCCGAGATCCCAGCATGTTGGTTCGGGTTTCTAGGATAATTTACATAAGGTAAGATTAAGTTAGGTTAGGTACCTACGTATAGGAGGTCACTAAGAGTCGACGAAGAACGGGAGATGGGGGCGGTTTCAGAGTCTCTTCGGCTTCTATGCAGCAGCGAATTCACGGTACTTCAGTCTTACATTGAAGATCGATGCTGATTCCATGTCATCATGTCTTGGTTTCGATGGGGGCGTCCTTGATTGTTTGAACGTGTAGCTTTGCCTCTCACCTACAGCTGAGCCGTAAAGGTCTCATTAAGTCCGGCAGATGAAGGGATGCGGTGAAGAGTAAAACTGCGTTGCGTCTGTATAAGTCCTTGTTTCAAGTTTCGATTGACCTGCTGGATGTTTCTCAGGTCAACATGTCAGAAAGTAGTGGTAGTAGGTGGTGGTGGTGGTGGTGGTGGTGGTGGCGGCCGGCGCGTAAGTGTGCTAACCCTCACGTAGACGATGTATAGAACCACGTGTACAATGGGAATCCTCCGCCCCTCCAGTGAATAGAAAACAATAAGAATGACCATGCATGGCATGTATGACCCTTTCGAAGATGAGTAAGATTCTAGTTGGGGTCCGGGGACGATCGTAGGAAAGCTTTTCCCAACACGATAAGATTGATACGATTGGAGCAATCTCGGGGACCGTAGGGCTGAGATGAGGGTGGCTTGGGGTCCAAGTCCCGCCAACGGCAACTTACCTACCTACATACATGTAGGTATACCCATTTTACGGCGGGCTATGCATGGTGGCTTAGGGGGGAACGAGGCATAAATGCATTTTTCCTCATTCACGTACCCAGCTAGGTATACCGTAATTCCCACGACCCGGGATTAGGCGAGCTTTTACTATGTAAAAAAGTCATCTCAACTTTTATGTTAACGTAAACCACAAGTCAGCGGTCCACGGAAAATACATACAAAATACGTCTGTGCGTAACCGTGCACTTTAAAAAAAAATTCCTATTAAAATTCGGTTTTAAAATTTCAATAATTATTTATATTAATATAATAAAAATATTTTTTATAATTTTTATATTATTTTATTAAATTAATTAAAATTAAAAAACTAAATAAAAATTTCATAATATTTATATTTTATTATAACTTATATAATAATAACTTGAAATTTTCTTTAATTTTTCTATGCTGTAGAATTATAGTTAGATATAATATATTTAAATTTGGGACTTTAATATGTAAAATTCGTAAAGTTATGAATTTTTGAAAATTGTTAGTTTTAAGTTATATATAGTGTTGGACCGCTGACTTGTGGTTTACGTTAGTGTAATTATAGAACTTAAGAACCAACTCGACTTAGGTGAGTTTACCAGTGAATGACATTTGGAGTGAAAAGGGCCTCGTGACCTAGGTAAGCAAGTTTACCAATACGAAAAGACTTCTTTTCTTAGCAGTAAAATTTTTGGCTGTTGGCCGCCAGGCACAACGTCCGGCCCAGTCTTACTTCTCCCTTCCTTTACTCACGTCTTGGGTATCGCCCAAGTCGATCATAGTGGTTGAGAAGAGAGCGCTGAAAGTTGACCACGACCATCAATTATTCAAGGGACTGTTTCCGTTGCCGTGTTGTTTTACATGATTAACGGTGCCCGAATTATGCAGGATATTGGCCCGGTCCGGTGGTTGTGACTCGGGTTTGTTTTTCTGCCGATCATGGGCAATTTCATTCAACCGACCAATGCGTGTCCGTGTCCCGTGCGGCCGACACATAGGCAAAGCCGATCGACCTGTGCAACAGCGGTAGTACACGTGCCGAAGGATTTGGCGCACGGAACTCTTACCGGGCGTTCGGAGTGTGTATATAGATTTGACTGCTCGAAAAATAATATGTTAGCTACCTAAGTTACATCCGTTAACACCGAGGAGAGAATCGGGAATAAAATGAGATATTCCTTTCGAAATCCTTCTTGCCTATAAAACACCAGATCTTCATGCGACTATAGATGAAGTCATTCTTTAACGTTACCAGTCTAATTTATCTGAATCCAAGAGGTAGTTCGAGATGAGACCCGATCTGCTCACTCTAAATTTGCTATAGGATTGCTGTGTATTTTAGGACTACCCTATATGCGAATCCTCTTATTTGCTTCGTTCGTGACAACTCAACCTCTCATCTGGAAATAATCGACCGGATGCTGGCGGACGGTGATTATGACGAAACCTTGAAGAGACCCCGGCTTGCTACCTATTATCATAAAATCAAGTTTCAGCATTCAGGTAATTTTAACATCTTAGTTCAGGATTTAGTAGTTGGTAGTTATCTAGTTTCAGAACTATAAGATCGTTAGCGAAATTACCTTTTAATTTTTGAGTTCAAATCGGCCTCCAAGGTTGGTTGGAGTAGATTAGTTGAACAATAAGAGTACGATAACAATGAGCAAATGGCTACCTGGTACGGATGTGTTTTCATGAAGGCTCCAGAATGTGTTTTCGTAATCTTACCAACTAGATTAATTATGCATAGGTCGGCGCATACACGGCTATTTCCATACGCTAGTTGGCTATAGCGACGGTAGAATAGGAAAAATTAGCCAATACGTTGAAGAGTCTTGTTGTAGTCCAACATGAGTACCTCTTTTAATGTACGATAGGTAGACCTCGGGCTCAGCAGCCCGATAAAGGCACAATCCACGAATGAAACCACGAAACCCAACGCTGGCATCAATGCTAACTGCGAGAATTTCGATAATTGGCTAAAGGACTTTTGGCGACGAGGAAACTCCCGAGCTTAGCGCACACACATCAACAAGAACATTGCAACTTGTGAAGAGGGTAGGTATTCGCCAAGCTTTAGTCAAGTAAAGAGTTGTCAGGAAGACCCTGTCTGAGTTTAGAGTGCGACCTCGGAAAGGAGTCAAGCAAAACAAGAGTTGTCCAATGGGTCTTGTATGACAGGAAGCAAGATTCTGTTATATTCGTCTAACATTGCGCCGAGCTAATTACCTCGGTGAGTGATGTCAACCTGCATTTGCGCTTCACCACAGCAGCATAGCCAGATTGCGCGCTAGGATATTGCGACTGGCAACCCTCGAAGGTGATACTATGGTATACTACCTAGGTAGGTAGGTACTCTAGAGGTTAGCGTAGGCACACAATAGCTTTTGATGTCGAAATCGTTAGTCGGAGGCGATGCCCCTGTACAATGCTATCCTACTGCACGTTTCCACATGCTATTTCGTACATAGCAATCCGGGAAATCTGATTATTTGATATATGGTTTCTTGGTAGCGTTGCTAGTAGTAATAGTATTACTGATAGGCGAAACAACGAGACTGACAACCGCTGATCGCATCGCGTCTGACTCCACAAGTTAAAACCACTTTAAGATTGGCGAACAGAGTTGGGGGCGGCACTTCGCGCGATTGTGGAACTTCCCCTTGCTCGGCTGATCCCTGCACAGCTTGCACGAGAAAAGAAGTTCCCCGGTGACCTGGTCCTGCTTCAGTGGGCCATTAGAGTTGAAACCCGCAAACTTCTCTTCGGGTTGGGCACCCTATAATTTTGACACAAGGCTGACAGGACAGATTTCGACAGAGTTAATCTTATAGGATAAGCCTAATGTGACTTCATATTCTGTAGTATAGCCAATCCCAAGCCTGAGAAGTCGTCCGATCGTCTATCAAATCAAAACGACTCAGGGGTGCCAAATGTCTGTTTGATCTATATGACGAGAATCTAATTTTCTTGGACTAACGTTAGTGACGAAGAAGGCAGCCCATTTCCCCTTTCGCTTTTTGGCGTTAGCACAGTCGTAAACGCCTTGGAAGGCTTTTAATCGCTCTAGGCAATCTTATTGGCTGCCGACACGCCATAACCGCCATGCATTTGACTTACATTAGAGCTGCAAGGTCGTGCATGAGGCGATGAATGATGCGGGGGTGGTGACAACTCTCGTTCGGGATGACCTACCAGGTTTAACGGGAAGGAATCCGTTCTAGCCGATCTATGACGGTAACGATATAGGTGTTAGTGATGAATACCTCCTAAGGTACCCGTACTGTTGCTACGTGGGTTGTTGAGTTGTCTAGTTCTCCATGGACCATATCGCATCCCTTGCTCTGCTAGCGTAATACAACTACCTCTTATTGAGTCTGCCATTATCGATTGTTCCCGAAGGTGATAACGAAAAAGGAGTGCGACCGACTCGTATGCTGCACGACTTAGTTGTGTAATCCATGTGATCCATCATGTATTGCTAAGGAATCAAGGAGACAAAAGTCATCATTATTGGCCAACTGGTGATTTGTCGGTCTGATCCATTGTTGACTAGGCTAGGGACCAGGCTAGGCAGACAAGCCGTCTAGGTAGATAGGTAGTGAACTGTTGATTTGATATTGTCCGCTCTATTCGGCAAAGGGATTCTCCCAATTGGGCCCCGAAACGCAGCTTTCCATCATTCTCTGAGGCTGGTATCGAAGGTCATCGAATAGGTAGCGACGACAGGTTGCATAGGGGGTAGCAAGGGCTCGTTTGAGTTGCACAATGCTTGTAACGGGACAGAGTAGTATGGGATAAGATGGGGGAAGGGAAAAATAAGGGGAAGTAGGTTGCCTCGGGCAAGACTAAAAGCTCGTAAAGACGTTGTGTAATCCGATGTCGTATCTGTCCGGGACCGGGCCGCCCCAACGGGCCAACGCACATCTGAGAATGCGTGCGGCTTAGACCGTGTAAAAGGGGAGGGTTAGTTAGTGACTACCTAACCTAGTAACTATATGTAGGCTGTAGGCAGTACCAGGTAGGTAGGTAGTAGGCTCTAAACTTTGAGTCTATCGCCAGATGGCCAATGTGAAATGATTATGGCTTTAAACCCCAACTCAGCAGCTGGCTGTCGGCCCGGTCTGTATACGTGCGGGCGGAGTCATGTTGAAAGGCGCGATGCAACCGATCCGACAACCCCCGTGTAGGGACAATCCCCGTGTAGGGTCGTTATTGGTTGACGAACCGCAATAAACGAAGGTCATTCCAATTTCGACCCACAAGTCAAATGATAGTGTATGAACAACTTATCCGAAATAGGCGGGGCAAGTCTAGATTTATTAGTGTCATGTACCTAATCAAGGCATACTCTTGGGCACCAGGGGGCCAAGACCGCATTTTGATATGTGTATATGGTGTATATCATGGATGTGGTTGATTATGTGGGGGATGCAAGTCAAGTCAATTCCACCCTCCCCCCCAAAAAGAAGAGAGAGATGTGAACGACATGGGGATAAAGTGAGATCTGATAGTCTCGTTTAATTACATTTCTAGAATTCTCAAACTGGGACCCACCTGCTAAGCTAGCGTCTTCATTACGTACCAGCTACTTAGCTGTAATATATGGTATTGTACCTGAGATCCCCCCTATCGTTCCTGCTTGGTAGAGTGCTTTAAGTCCCTACTAATCAAACCATGAAGTAGCTACCTTACTTGCTGCAATTTTAGAGAGTTTTAAAGTTTTAACCGAGGAAGATGAAGAAGAAGGAAGTTCCTAAATGCATTCATTCATCTTTTTCAATTTACCTTTCCTATTCCACGCATCCAATTGGAAGTTGTAAGCATGTACCTAAGGTTATGTACTCAAGTATCTCGTACGTAACTGCCGCTGCCGCCAGATAAGGTAACGCAAGGGACAAAGCACCAGAGCTGCGATACATGCCTAATTCGGATTAGGCGACTAATCGCCTACGTCTAGCTCCTCTAGCTTGCAGCAACTTCTTAGAAGAAAACCACCCCCCATCAACCAAACATTTACCTTTTTACAGAATATTAAGAATATTAAACCGTTAGTTGGTCTTCTTCCCTAGCATCTCATTAATCACATGATACAAGATAGATGCGAGTAGTCCTTCATTATTTGCAATTTCTACATTCCAGTCCCATAGTCACCGTAGGATTCTTCCAATGAGGCGTATTACCTTCACAACGTCAGCTTTGCCATCTCATCACTTTTTTCAGACTTATTATTTTTTTTCTTTCATGCTGTTCCGGGCTGGCCGCCAACACCATTTGTTGGTTACCAAATGATCCCGCGCATTACGACCCAACCGACATTACAAGGCTGTTCTGCTTCCCTAAATATACTGACACATACTCTAACCCTGCATTGATTACTTGTGCCTTCGGGTAGATGCTTCTGACCGCGGAATTGGCCGTCATACTTCCATTCCGTATGTTCGGTTGAGCTGTGTCACGTTTTACGGCCGCAACTGGACCGCATGCCGCTAGCCGTCTCTGCCATCTCCCATATACCATCTGTCATGCCATTCGATGCAAATTTCGGTGGACAGACAACTATCGTAAAAGAGTAGTTAGTGGTGGTGGTAGTGGTAGTAGTAGCAGTAGTAGTAGCAGTAAAAAAAAGCCATGACGGACGGAGAAGACAGTTAGATATAAGTAAAGGTGATTAATTAAAAGGAGACCAAGGGCTGCCCGAAATTATCCTACACATAGAACACCCCGATAGCCTTTCAAACCTGGCCCCTAATAACCCGCACCATAACATCGTAGATTTCGAAGCAAAGAATCTCTAAACAGGAAAACGAGAGGAGTTGACAAAAGAAAATCCCACTATGCCACAACTTCGAGGGACTGTGGCACTGTCAAACGCTGACACCAGGCCAGATCTTGAACAACATCGGGAAACAAAATAGGACAATTCAGGTATCTATGCGATCGCTCGCAAATCGCTCTTCCATCCTAGGTACCATTCACGCCCCCTAACCATTCATATACTTTTGTGTTTCTGAGACAACCATAATCATCATGCCTGGGAAGAGGAAAAGTTAGCAAAAACGGTAATAATTATGGCTCAAGTATAAGCCGAACGCCTACCTTTCGTTAAGTATGTTTATCGCATGGTCCGGGGTTATAGTCGGGTTCTTCTTTGACTCCCTTGCTGCATGCCCCAAGTGTATTTGGCGACTCGGCGCAAGGTGTCTCGCGCCTCTCGGTGCAGCCGCACGTGTACTTGACGATGTAAATCTTGCACATGATGAAACGATTTGATAGTATGGAATGGTAGTGATTGTCTCTGGTAGCTTTTCTGTTAATAAGGGTCGATACTATGCCGCTTCTTATATACGAACCAATACGTTGGACTTGTAGCAGATGCTTTCCCAATGGAATGACCGTGGCGTTATGAAGCGGATATCTAGTATAGCACGATAGAAGCTGTTACTAAGTGTTGACTTGAGCTGTTTGAGATCTGTTGACTGGAGGATGTGTGGAATGGTGAAGGACAGGATATGAGCATCGTAGTGGGCGGAAGGGTGGATTTTATAGACGTAGAAGGTTCGTGAGATACCTTCGGATGAGTAAAATGGATATATGTCAGATCCCTTGTTTGTCACAAGAAGCCGGCTAATCTGAGCTGTAAGCGGATTAAGCGCTCCTGGTAGCTTCAGGTTGGCAGACTGCGTCGAAGTCTTCGCCGCCGCAGAAGTTCGACAGAATCCCCTGTTGTTGGGGATAGAATATCTTCTTCGACTAGAGTAACAGGTGTGTGTGTGTAAATTACCTAGCGGCTGTCACCGGACCATGATGGAGGTCACCCACCTATGGCCAACAGAAAAGGTATCTATACAATCGAAGGGCTTGTAGGGGAAAGTAGAAAATGGAATATGAAGTTTATGCAGTTGGAACTCTGGATGCAGCCGCCGACACGCGCGGTTCTGCGGCAACGATCGATGCATCCGCGGGATCGGTCAAAAAGTAGGGTTTGGAGTCAACTTTGGAACGAACCATTGGGCCGTGAACGTCATCTGGTAAAGTACCGGTCTATCTCTCTCTAGGGCCTTCACGACGCAGGTCGAAGGCTCAGTCCCGCACTAAGGGTCGAACTACCCGTGGACGGAGCAGGGGTGTTGCGGCGTTCCGATCAAGAAAGCAGATAAAATAGAAACTGGTGGAGAGGAATATGAAATGAGCTGAGTCCGAGCTGGGCCAGTAGGAAAGGCGAGTGTGGGAGTTCAAACGTAAGGTTGTCCAAGGGCTTCTTCACCACTCAGACGATCCGATTAGGCAATTAGGGATGGACGACGTCTGCCCTAGCATGTATAGTAATAGGCGTCTGGCAGGAGACGCGAATGATCCTGGGGCTATTGCGTTTGCTTGTTCCTTTGATTGTAACCGTTGGCTGCGTTGATCTCATCATTATACTAAGCTACTATCATGTGTTACCACATCGCCGCTAAGGGCCGGACGACCCATGAATATCCAACAATAGTAGTTAGTAAAGGTCACCTCTGTCGAAGGATCCCGTAAGAGCACTTGGCTAGTCGAAAAGCCCCCGAGGCGTGTTCGAGGTGTTAGGGCTAGCCCAGGAGCGCCACAAAGGCAGAGCTCGATGTTTGCGGTGTTATTTGGGGTGAAGGAGTTACGTACTTGGTTCGTACATCTTTTCCCGTCTTGATTGCTTGCCCTGAACTAACTCCAAGGGTCCATCCAAGTGGGCCAAGTTAGTTGAGAGAGAGGGAAAAAGTGCGAGATTCTAGATGTCGAGTGGGAAATGCGTCTAGGATGAAAAGGGAAAAGAGAGGAAAAATAACAAAAATAAATAAAATAAAATAAAATTTATATGATGGCAATTATAATAATTTGTATTGACGGGTGTATTTTTTTTTTTTTTTTTTTTTTTTTTGAATCCTTCCCGTTGGGACCAACGTGCATAGCTGTAGGTACCGAGCATGCCTGCGGCATGTGTCAAAGAAGGAGGCACCAGATAGATACCCCTGGCATGAGTGAAAGAAGTGATGTTTGTGCTACTTAAAATCGGAGTGGCTTTATTGACGGGACCTAACTTACATGAGAATAAATAACAAGTAAGAGGTGAGATAAATGAGAGGGGAAAACGGAAAAGTCTGGGGGCAAGGAGGTTTTTTTTTTAGTTTCGGTACGTATACATACATGATTACCTCTTACCTATTTACCTCTTGCCTTGATAACATTGGACATTCTCAGAACATCGAAATAGCAAGGAAGGAATAAAAGAGGCAGAGAGGCTTAAGGAAAGAGGTTAGGTACCTAGGGTATTGAAGTTACCTACCTCTAAGGTACAGTACATGGTAGTACAGATGTAACGTGGGAATTTGGTACGCTACAGTAGATGTAGGTACCTAATATAGGTACATACAACACCTGGCTAGGTACCTACCCTTACTACATGTACCTACCTAGCTAAGCCATGCACCTTCGAACAGGTACAATACCATACTATGGTAGGTTTAGATATGTAGTCTACCTGCAATTAGGCAATTAGGTACCTACCTAAGGTACCTAAGAACCTAGAAAAAAGAGCAAGTCGCATTCAGTCGTAACTTGTAACCCCAAGCTTAAATCGCAATGTTGTCTATCAAACCTTTTCAACGCTACAAACGCTACAAACGCTATCCAACACATCTACCCGGGCATGATGCCTGCACCGCAAATAATACAAACAAATGGTTTCCCACGCTTTGTAGCACCCAAAAAGGTCGATTGCAGGAGAAGCCGGGAGATCAAGGGTCAGGGACAAAAAAAATTACCCGATGCGTGGTACTGAATTGCCCAATCCCCGGCCCCCATCCAGCATACAAGTCATCACCACGTCCTAGGCAAAGAACATTCTCTCTCGCCCGACTTCGCAGAAGAACGGTAATCATATTCAAGAGAATTCGTTCCAGAAGACTTCTCGACCCAACTGCCACATGGCCGCTCCAGGCGAACAGACCACATTGGCATTCATGTCGGTAATTTCCTCAGGGGCGAATGTGCGGGTGCCACTTACACTTCCATTGTCACCTGCTTGAATCAGAACTACATGTATTCTTTCAACCTGTGACAAGTATATTACCTATGGGAATACTCACATCGTCCCTTATCCCGATCCGTGACTATACTAGCCGAATGGAACGGGCCGGCTGCCGGCTAGCTCAATCTGCCGGGCTTGTTGTAGAAAGAAAACGGACATTCTCCAGAACAAGTGCGTACCTACTGATACTGCCAGATTCACGGTACATGGCCTAACATTGCGCTAGGTGTTCTAACTTCTCTCCAGATGTAGAAGAGCCCTGCATAAAGTAAGGGATAGCATCATGTTGAGCGGGAATCTACGGCACGTACAATTTCGTGCACTCCCCTGGCTAAACCATGAACCGAATGTTCCTTATCCCGAGGCTTTCTAGTGATGGCTATTGCCACCCGATGTGTTACTCGGGTGCCGGTCTTATTCCAGCTGGATGCTACTGGTCAACTTCTACAGCTTCCCACTTACTAGCACCTGGTCACAGTACAAGTAAAGGTATTCCTAATTCCACATACGTCAGTCGATGTTGTGGGACCTTACGAATATCAAGTCCGCTAGCGGGTAAGATTTAGACTCTACGATATCGACGATGCCCCGGTTCAAGAAATAGGGGGTGAGGCACAATTCAAAGGTCTAGCGTAGATGATGGTGTAACTTTTGTTCCAACCAACATATAGTAAGATTACAGCCTTACGGCCCGCGAGTTATGCGGCCATCCCTCATCTAAGACTCCATCCCAGTTGCCTTGCAGAGCTGCGGCCAAGAGATGAACCTCTCCTAGTCGATTTCACCCCATACCTCGCCTCCAATGCCATGGCACGCTCTTGTTTGACTTACAGAAACCTTGAGTCAAGTAACCCTTTAATCTCCAGACGGCCTCGAATGATAGCTCACGTCACTGCCGAAAATCTGGCCGCATTGCCAATGCGCTGAGTTTTCTGTAGTGTTGAAGACCTGCGACCGTGGCCTCGGCCCTCCATACCGAAAAATGAGAAGAAACAATGATGTACATAGTAAAACCTTGAACATGACCTACATACAGATTGATTTCAAACCTAACATAAAGGTAGGTAAGGTACTAAACAGACTAAATAAAAACTACTAATCTGACAACTAGGTGATAAATACCTACCTCATATCTTCACAACCGGCCAACGACGACCGTAAACTTACGCGCCTAGAATCCAATGGTTTACGAGAGGGTATCGCGGGTAATTTCCAAAACTATAATATCCTACTAATGTCCTACCTGGTTAAGAGCGTCATGGATTATAAGCTAATTATGCATACAGGCAAGATCAGAAATTATTGAAGACACGATATGAGTCCTAAAGAAGCCTTGCCCATATACAGCTCGAGCTGACAGTTGAAGAGGAGGCAGTGAAATCCCTGATTTCACCCGTGCGCTTACACTAGACGCGCTTATATAAGTGTAACACCGAAGAGCCGCCCCAGACTGCTCGTCGTAAATATTACACGACACCTACACGTTTTTTTAATTACATTTCCTATTCATGGCGGGGTCGAAAAACCAGGCTCTCGGCGGCTGTGCGCGGAAAGCTAGCCAATCGATTTGTTCTGTTGACAGAAATAAGCGCCTGCTCGTAGCGTGCCAGAGTGTCGGGTCAAGTTATCACCGTCATCACCATCGCCGATAATACGGTCACGTCCTTCTACGTGTTGATCATAAGCTCAAATGATCAAAATACGAAGAGAGATTAACCTAACTTAGGTTGTTTTACTACTTTTCGAAGCGTAGTGTCGTTAAGCTTACCTGGAATTGTTGGTAGACTACCTACTCCCTTGGCCCCTCGGCGCAAGACATTATGTCTGTTTTCGAACATGTAACATGGGTAGTGAATATGCGGGCTTCCAACTAACTCTATTGCTGGCGGACAGTAAGGGATGTATTCCTCATGGGATCTCTGGGAGCCCTTTGGTATCGGTGTGGAGTCAAAGGGGTGTGAATTCGGCTCGCGCAAGTCACCCGTGGCGTCAGGAATCCCGAGATATAACTTCAAAAGTTCGTTTAGTTACTTTAGCCACCAACCTACATTCTCTTTCTAACACAAATTGGGCCCATCATCACCTTGATACCGGTCTCGGACCGATCCTTTCACATATCCATAACGTCTTGCTTACAAGTTCTCCATCCAAAAGAAGAAGTCGCCAGGAGCACTAGGACCTGATGATACCCAAATTAGACTTAGACCGACGGTAAAGCCATGAATAGCTAGCGTAGTATCATTACCTTACAGCTTCACGTCGTAAGGTTGATGCTCCTATATGCAGTTAGTTGATCCTCATCACATCCACCTTAACAGTACTGGACCCGCCACCGCTGCTTCGAAGCGTTGGATACCAGTTTGTCCCCGATGTGCGCCCATTTTGATGATATGCCTAATAGATGATTGCTACCTAGGGGTCAAGCCGGAGCCAACTGGATTTACACAAGCTTCAGAATGCCAAGAGAAAGAAGCACGGTGACAAGGACTATCTCAAAGACGGAGGTTTAACACTCCTATGACTAGGTACCTAGTTACTAGTTATATGTAAAGTGTAGCTTCGGTTCATAAAATCATCTCGATCACACCTAACCCCTTCATATGCAAGCATAAGCACTTAACCGTGACAAGCACCCCAACATCTCTACTATTCCTTCAGATACACCTACGCCTTTACGGATGCTCCCACCCTCACACAACTAGCAACCCATGACAGCCCCAAAGCTCCAAGATTGGTACGTAAAGAACTCTATGTGATGCAAATCCATCTTACTTTAGGAGTGAACACCAATTCGTCGTCACGTCCTTGTTCGTTGCCCTGCATGGCCAAGAACACGCCATCTACCTACATAATGTATGTCACCTGGCAGATTCCTTAAAGGTGACAAGCTACCAACTTACCTCTCTCTCCGGTCTAACCTCCTTAAGCTGATCCGGCGAATCACACCGGTCAC
Source organism: Daldinia caldariorum (assembly GCF_022478825.1). NCBI lineage: Eukaryota > Fungi > Ascomycota > Sordariomycetes > Xylariales > Hypoxylaceae > Daldinia > Daldinia caldariorum. Next base: position 418,257 of record NW_025953051.1, on the reverse strand, counting down.
CCATGAACCGGAACCAAGCTAACAACTCCGAGGTACGCGTAGCCCCCCCTAATTTGCGGTATTAATGATAGCATGGCGTTTGTGAAAGGCGTACGCTGATGTCGACAGGATTTGTCAACAGGTCAACGGATGGGGGGTAGAGTGATAGGCAAGCATGGTACCCGACGTTGGGGGTTATTTTTGATCACCCCTGAATAATACCTACGGCCGAAGCTACCTCCACTCCATTTCAAACTGAGGCAAATCAAGTTCATTGCCTGGTACCGTCCAAGGAGTATGGCACCCCACGCACCCCTTACGCTATCAAGATGTCAGAGCTTCACGCCTACCTACCTATTCTACCCGAATGATCCCCGTTCCGGGCAGGCTAGGGCGATAAAGCTAGGGGTCACAGGCAAGTAATCACGGCATATCAGGTGAGAGATATTCGCGTCATCTAGGGATCTCTATCAGAGAACCCCTAACCCCGACATCTAAAGATTGCAGTGAGCTGGGAAGTAGTCCACCACTCCAATCATCCATGCCTTAGTATCGATCTCGGGTCGAGCACCCTTTATATTTCCTCAGTTAGCTCAGCTCTACGAAATGCCGCTAGCATAATCTTTCTTGACTTTAGTAATAAACCCTATCTTTTCTCAGGCCGATTCCTAGACCAACTATCTCGACACTCAGGGGAGAAGAAAAGGGGTGAATAGAGGTCGAAGAACTCATAGCAGCCGTGACGCTAGGTGTCGATAACTCGAGCCAGGTACGAACGGCTTACGATCTACCCTGGGTCTTTGACGATACACTTGAAGACAAGTAATCTACCTACACGCCTTTTTCACCAAGATAGTACATGGTTACATATGAAGAACACCTACCTAGGTACCTACCTAGATATCTAGCTTAGTATCGAGACTGCCGAGAACATGAAATTAACGGTAGCGCAGATCTAGTAAGGTCCTAAAGATAGAGAGTCGAAAATATAAGTTGACCCGTTGCCGCGAAAGTTATTCTATGGCTGCTCTCGGCGCCACTATCTTTCTTAGTACCTCTTGCCTCGCTCCTCTAAGGGGAGATTTGCCACACATATCAACTAGCATGAGGAAGTTACTATGTTAACCCCTATTACCCCCTTCTCCTGGCTGGTTACGACCCCTGAACGTAACTAACATCATTATGGTTACCTTTACGACTATTAACACTTAAATCGATGAAACTAAGGCATATCCGCTCGTGACCTCGCATCATTAGACTTAGAAATTGCTGAAGCTCATGAGCAAAGCCCACGATACTTACTATGCCAGGTAAAGATTGCCCTTGAAGGATATAGTATACAGAGTGAGTGTTGGAGCTGTACATGCAGTATATTGAGGTGAACTAATAAGGCCTGGCTGGTCCTCTACCCTATATAGCCAGTAAACTCTTACTCCAGTCAGTATATCCCAGCTAGACCTATACGTCTCTGACACATTACCTGGTATCACACTCAACTTCTACAATGTAAGCATCAATAGGCACTTAGGTAGTTTCGCTCAGAAACTGCCCCCGAGTCAAGCCTGTGTAATGCAATCTCGATAACTTCTCCACCCCGTTCCACAGAACCCCCTCCCCTCAAAAAAAAAAGGAAAAAAAAACATCTCTAACTTGTCTGGGGTGTCTAGTATAACGCTTTTTCATCCCATAGCTGGGATGGACTCTGTGTGGATGGTTCCTATACTAGAGCCAAACATTACGAAACAAACAATAGAAGTAAAACATGTGCGAAAAATGGTACTAGAATGATGTTTCCTTACCTTCTGGTTCCACCTCGTGGTACTATCTAAACTTCGGCAACCCCGCTGATCAGAGAAAGAGATTGGATACACTACCTAGGTACCTAGGTAATGCAGCAAGTGTTGGCTGCGTTTAGCTCCCCAGTACCCTTATTCTACTAAACTATAGGAGATGTAACGTACATTATATATAACGGATACCACCAGGCGTTGAAAACAGGTGAGTTCAAGCTTGAGGGTGATATAAAGCTTCTCTGAGCTTCGAAACACCATGGTTAAGAATGATGCTATGCCTTTACACCGTTGGTACGTCTAGGATATATGTTCGTACCTAAGTTATTTAAGAAGCCGAGTCTTGTTTGGCCTATTAATGACTTTGTGTGCTTCGATAAAGTCGCACTGCCCCTTTTACTGGTAGAGAGTCTGGGGTCTAAATATACAATATAAGCACCTGACTGACCCTTTGCACTTGTGAAACTCAAGAGATAACATTGCCATAATTACCATGAAGCTTGGAGGGGAATATGAAGCAAAGACTATTATCGCGTGCGAGGTATATTTCGAAGCAGATCCAACATTATCCGAGCCACTTGATCGACGTATTTCTCACATGGATATTTGAGGTACTAGATTTCTTTCTCGCGTGTTAGATACTTAAACCACTTATATAAATAGGGCAAAGAGTCGCTGCCTATAGTCATTAGAGTCCTAAGTATTTTCAAACGTACCTAAGCTTAATAGGGCCATTATGCATATACGAAAGCTTATATCAGGAGTCTCACTTGAGAGTCCTCGGAACAAAGGAGCTAATCTGTATATAGCTTTGGCTTCAAAGCAACTGTAGTTAGAGTTCCTTGCGGAACAACGAACAACGAAGTTGTTTTACCTACCTCATGCTCTGCGACGTGACAGCCTAACTCGGTATACAGAGAGGGTGATAAATAAGCTAGAGTCCGTATGATAGCTAGAACATCTCGTGTGAAAGAGATATTTACGTAGACTACACGGGTACCTACCTACCTTTTATACGCTATATGTCAGGCCGTAAAGGGGGATTGGCTCACTATTCGTTAATACTATCGTAATATTCAGTAAACCAATGCTAAGATTCTATATGCTGTTTAACGGATACTCAAAAAGGGCAACCATCCATTATTAAGACATACGTCTATATCATTATGATCATTAATATGTTCACCAAGCTTATATTTCGTGTCGTTCTTATTGCGCATAAGCGTAGTATTAGTTACCTGGTATTGATGTGATGTGATGTGAGTATGTCATCTATATTCTATGAAAGCCTGCAGTGTGTAAACACCGGGGTTCAAGCAGCCATTCTGTAGGAATTCGGAATCAGATATAATAGAAGCGACTGTTTAAATGTGTCATGAGGTAGAAATAGCAATAGCAATTGCCGTTGCCGTTCACGAGTCCCTGAGCTCCCGCTTCGGGAAACCCGATATCTCCGGCCATCCCCTGCGATGGCTTCTCGAGGCCTCCTCCGAACAATCCCGTTAGCGGCTTGGCCCGCCCAATCGCAGTCTGCCTAACCTCCCGAACTCAGTGCCCTCTCGCCGTGATGCCCCGGGGGACCGGGTGAGTTGCTGTTGATTTAAAGTCGAAAGGAGCCGCATCTCGCTTCTCCACACCTTTCTCGTCAATATTAGATTGTCGTCGGCTAGATCTGAGCCTCAGGATGATGCTCGAACGACTCGGAGCACACCACCACCGGCCGTTTGCCACCTGCTCACCCGCTCGCCCGCTAACAGCGTGGAACCGAGGGCGTACCAGCGTATCAGCGTACCAGCCGTATTGGTTTCCAATAGGAATCGGATCATTTCCCCTCTGGACCTCGGATATAAGATAACAAAAAGGCTATATTTATTTTTCTTTTATATTTTACTTTTATGGCTTACCTACCTGGGTACCGTCCTTATGAAAATGCTTGGCTACCTACTAGATTAGGTACTTCCTAGGTAATTCGTCGCCCAATTGTGCACCCCACGTGCTACGTGCGCGTTTTCTCTCATACTATGCGCTGATGGCGCGGAGGTGCGCACCTTACGTCCGCGGGACACGACCGGCCGCGCCCAATCACAGCAATACGGAGGAGCAAGATAGGGACTAGCCAGCCTGTCACCCCAGCCAACATTACTCTTGTCTAACCGGGGTACGATGTTCAGGATTTCAAGGGTGTGGGAGTGGGATGTGCTGACGTTGCTGAAACCAACCGTAGGCACGTTGCGGCATAAGGGGGGGGGGGGAAAGAAAAAGAAAAAGAAAATATAAAAATAATAAAAGGTTTAGGTACCTTGAGTGGACAGTTATGGCCAGTCTTGGCGATTCATTACTAAAAACGCCCGGACATACCAAGAGATTATAGTTTACGGACTACCAGAGGGTTATGTGTCTGGGCATTGGGTTGTATAAACGTGTGTGGGGGGAATTGCAAAACCTTGGCAGCTCTTGGAACTTACCTATCGTTGGACTACGGTTAATGCTCTGCCTATCTAACTTACTATGTAGGTATGTACCTACCTCTTCTAAGGGGTGGCCACGGTCTATAAAGGACGCATGCCATGCTCCCAAGGGCTCCCGATCTCTCTGTCTCTCTCTCTCTCCATCTCACACAATTGTTCTTTCTCTCTTCAAGACAGACTAACAGCTCTCAAACAAAGCCAGAATCTCAAAGGAAATACCATTTCCCCCACCAGTTACTCAAAACCTAGCTCTATCGTCATCACCGACTTAAATAAATTATATATTTGCTGAGCATATATATATCACTTACGGACAAGCCGGATCTTCCATCTTAACACAACTACTTTCATAAAATCTACCAACACCAGCAACAACAATAACAATAACAACCATCGAGATGTCTTCCAGCACTCAGAACACCGGCGCCCAGAACACCGGCACTCAGACCATGGCCCAGCGTGTCCGCGACAGCCAGCCTCAGATGTTCCTATCTCTGGTTCCCACAACCTCTGCTTCCTACCCCACCGCTGAGAGCATCAAGCCCGCCACCCACACCCGCCGCAGCTCCAGCCAGAGCAGCGCCAGCAGCACCAGCACAAACAGCCTGCGCTTCTTGAAGCTGGGCCCCGTCCACTACGGCGAGCAGCAGGAGGACTACCATGAGGTCGCTGTCGACGAGTAAAAAAAAAATCACTTATCTTTTTCGGTTTTTTCCCCCCCTCTGCCCGCGCAAATTAGAGAAAAGTCGCGGATTGCGACATCATGGCTTAGGTTTACGACATGAACCAAAAACAACATTACGATCTACACATAGCATGCACAATCTACGGGAGCGGGGTGTATTAAGGAGGGTTGCGTCTGGCCCGTTTTGATTTCTCTTCTGTTTTCCTTCGCTGGCGTTCTGTGGGATAGGGAATTCCGACGGATGGGGATTGGGGATGGGGATGGGTTAAGGATCAACATGGATGGATTGGATAGAATTTAGTTCCTGGAGTGCATAACACCTGTTGTGTTACGAACGGGTACGGCACACACTTAAAAAACAACTACCTAAACCTTGCTGGTGGTTGCAAATATCTGAGAAAAGAAGATCTTGGCGGTTATCTGCGGCAAATTGATGCCTACCTCATCCTATATACATTATGTACCTAGGTACCTTTATAGCTTGCATTACTGTTTGTATGCAGTTGGTGCTTAATACCTATGAATGGCAAATTTTTGAAACCCCCAAATAAAACGGTTTATTTTTTTTTCTTTTTGACTTTTTTCACATGTCGGAAACAACATCATATGTCCGAAAATCTAGCTTCCTTTACCAACCTACTGCATACTACCTAGGTACGTACTTCCATTTGCGCGAATACGTATCATACTAAGCCAGTCAGGGGACTTGAAAGCCATGTGCGCTAGTGCTAGCTAGAGCATGTCCGAGGTATCAGTCACATCGTAGGTAGGTACTAGGTAGGTTAGGTACCTAATGTAGCTAATCATACATTGCCCCCTTACCCCCGTTGACGTGTTCTTAGCTTTAGCTTTGTATAGAATAGCGGGATTTGGGGCGAAGGCCGCATACAACATCCACAAGTAGTAAGAGGATTAAGTCGGCCATTTTTCCCTATCGTATATACCATAGGCTAGGTAGTATTTTTTTTTTTGGCTTCTCCACAGAATCTTAGCGAACCTTTGATTGGTTAAAGCTTGACCCAAGCTTCCTTGCCCGCGTGCATCCCTTGCTTTTCGAAATAAGCTCAAAAGGCTTCTAAGAGTCTAGACAAACTTAAAAAAAGAAAATTAGAAAATCATGTGGTGTAGGCACTATGTATTGAACCTAGTCATAGAACGCAAGCACCCATTTCTATACCCGACGATGACCGCATTCTCAGGTCACTGATCTTCCTTTTCCCCCTTACTAACAAGATAATTTACAAACGCCACGGCAAAGCGAAAACCAAGGCGGGATTTGCGAAGGGGAGGGTGAAGGGGCAGAGGGGGAAGGGTGGGAGAGAGATACACTTACACTTATTAGGTGGGTAAGCTAAGGTACGGATCCGTGGGCCAAGGCAATATGTCATAGGTATTATTAGCAGCGTACTATGTAAGTGTGTTCCATACTACCTAATGTAGTCAGGTAGTATGTAGTATGAGTAGCATTTTAGGGGACGGCATACGGAGTTGATCTTTGTCGATCTCATACCGTATCTTGACGGACCCCTTACCCGCTAAAGCACTGACTAGAAACCCCACCGTCGATCTGATAATGAATGCCTTTTTGACCAAGCCAGCCAGCCAGCTTCGAGATTACCAATCCTAGTTTAGGCCCGAGATAAGTACCTAGGTAAGCTTCAAACCCTGGCAGCCTGGGCATGAGATGGTGGCTGGGTGGCTATCTTGGCTTTGCTTGGCTGAGAAAGAAGCTCGGACATAAAAGAGCCGGATAGGTTCGCTCAGGACTCAGGAGTAGGTAGTACCTATAAGTGTGGACTTGATTCTGATAGGTAAGGTATAGACAAGATAGACAATGCTTTAAGCTTCGAAACCGAATCTGCAATCTGCAATCTAAAATAATCTAATATCCCGAAGCTGCCAAGATTACCGAGCGCCTCTTTGCGACGTCTCTGGTTTCTTTGTGTTTCCGGAAGGCCGAAGAAACGGGGCGAAATGTTTCAACAAGTTATCATAGTAAACTTTCGTTTCTATTCTTACTGTTACCAGTATACCGCATGTTATGCGGAGGGCCTTGGTGGATAAGGTAATACCATAATAGTGTGTAATGATATAATTTATAATACCGTTTTTGATATAAGTTGTATGGATAAATGGGATGTACACGGTGTAGTAAAGCATGTCCCCGATCGTCATAAGAGGCTGAGATATATAACAACTTGGAACTTTACCGACTTTCGAAACGACCATAAACGATAAATACAGTATAGTACTATGCGCAAAAGCTACGTGCAAGCGAGCTTATCAATCAGGCAGTCCCTATGCAATGCACTTATTACTCGTTCATACAGCTACTCACTACTCACTTAGCTACGACACAAGTCCACGCGCTAATGCAAATACTACTGCACATATTATGTTCTTACCATGGTAGCAGCATAGGTAGTACATAAAATAGTTAGGTAGTATAATAGTGTATTGTACACATGTGCAATTAATGCCGGCTTGGTCTATACATCTATATCCCGCTCTCGCTACCTTATCCACGGTCTTGGTGTTGCTCGCCTCATCCCCCCTCTTTTCCGCTTTGCCCATCCTCTCTTTTCTTTTTCTTTTTCTTTTTCTTTTTCTTTTTCTTTTTCTTTTTCTTTTTCTTTTTCTTTTATCTTTCTCTTTTACATCCCCCGCGTCGACGCGCTTCGCCACCCCACTTCAATAACTCTACACCATTACCTCACTTCTAGGTTTCAATGACGATAGTTTTCGCAGAAGCGAAGGGGAAATGTGACAAATAAAGTCCAATCCGAGGGGGCTTGATGCAATTATAGATTGTGCCTCTCCCCACCCTTTTCTTCTGCTTTTCCTCTCTATCCGTCCAATCGAGCCTCAAGTCACTTCGCCCACCTACCATCAGTGCTGCTTATGTTGCACGTTTCCCCCTCGGCTTGCCTACCGAGCCAGCGAGCGGCTTGGATAGGTCTTAACTTCTTATAATTATTCTTCGCACGTGCGCCATCAATGCGACGAGGAGAGAGTAAGGGCGTGGGTGCGGGTGATGCAATTCGAGGGCGAGATGCGCGTCGAGACCTGTCTGGGTTGCGACATTGTCTTACGAATGCATAGATTGATTGATTGAACCGTTCCTACGTAATTTTTGGAAGACGTGATAGTCTAGCTCATATAGGTATTGTTAGGTCCCTTACATCTATTCGTCGTTGTTACTGTTACCTTTCCGATTTGCCTTCGATATCCATCCAGTTCTTTGACCATGGGCACATAATGGGCGGCTTTATATTGTGCCTCACCACCTATGACATATATGGAATTACTATATACGGATAACCACCTTAAGTCCGGCCACACGCCTGCGTAGCGCGAGGCCGAGGGGGATCTAACTCACTCATCTATCTGTTCGTTGAGACCCTGCGGGATTTATATGAATTGATGTAAGATGAGTGCAGCGTAGGGTAACATGAACTTAATCAGCTTGTCAGCTTAGCGAATGGGAACGTGACGATCCCAACCCTTCACTTTGTTTTTTTTTTTTACTTTGTTTCGAGTCAAGGTTGTGGGATTTGTAGGTCTTCGATCTTGTCGCACGAGATACCTATGATGAAAGAAAGGACAATAGTAATAGGTAAAATAGGTACCCAACCTAAGGTAAGGTATGTCATCAGACGACCTATAGAAGCTTAAACCCGCGCTCGTGTGACCACCGTTAGCTTCTACTAGGTATGTAGAGATGGAGATAAGTCGCCAAATCCGGCAAAGAAATGAAATCCCAAGGCTGTGGTAACTCTTACCCTACCTACCTGGTTAGGTACTTGCCTATAGCGCGGAAGAACATGACGTAGATGTCCTGATTATTAATAAATCGTTATTGGCAGGCATTCCCCAGACCCCAAATCTAATAAAAGCACACTACTGATAAGCATTTATTTTATTTTATTTTGTACTCGTAATCATTAATAAAGCTGAATCGTCACCGGTACCTAAGGTACCACCTACATGTATGGAATCTAGGTACCTAGCAGGATGGGTACCTTTGATGCCTGATCTACATGTCGATGTCTGTTATCTACTAATAACATCAAGAAGTGACATTTCTTAAGTTATGCTAATGTGCCATGGGGATGGCTTAATACCCCCACCACACCCCCCTTTTTCGATTACACGTATTTAAAAACACCTTGGATTACGCAAACGCCGCCTAGCATTACGATAGCTAAAAGGCCCGTATTGTTGTAATCAGAGATTCTGTTTGAGATGCTTAGGTAGACAGTTGTGTTACGTGTCCTCACGACGGGCGATGCGAGAGCCACCAAAAAAAGTACATCTTGGTACGGATCAGGAATGCCTACCGCTCATATGAGGTACATACCTCCTATCTAATGTACGGCTGGCTTGCCGATAGAAATACTATGTACCGCAGCGGCAAGAAAGGCTGGCGGCAGGAGGCTTTCTCTCGGCGGGGCGGAGTCCCGCGATACACCGCTCGAGGAAGCAATACGCCAAGTTGGATACCAAGAGTTACCAAGAATACCAAGAACACCAAGAGCGCACAAGACGGGCTCGTGCAAGTCATACAAACTTTGCTTTTGGTCTGTGTAACTTGCCTCGATTTGTCTTCACCTAGTCCGGGAATTTGAGGACCTGGATTCAGAATAAATCTTGATGGTTGACGAGGTAGGCTCCGTTACGATCAACTGTTTGTTTTTGTCATCCCCTCAGTCCTGACATGCCAGCCTGAGGTACTTATGTATCTGGCCAGGCCGAGTGCCCAAAAGCTGACACATAGGAGAAGCCGTCAGCATCTAGGTCCTGCAGTAGATGAGACATGGCACGGTGGCGTGCCGGGGCAGGGCTAGGATGAGGTTTCACAGATACTGAGCGCGGGTGATCGACAGGGCCTTTGCTCTAGCTTCTACCAAAGGGAGTACCGACACTAGACGATAGCTTGGCGAGCTTGGCTGCATCCTTTATCTGCGCCGAATCTGCTTGGCAAATTTGAAATATACAGTTGTGCGCTATTTTACGGGCCACGTTCCGTTGACGATTTAGGTTATAGAAAGTCCGAAGCCTTGATAGGCAATACCTACCTAAGGTTAGATAGTCATGGTGATACGCATTGCCCGTCCACGGGTGACTGAGAATGAAGCTCGAGACTTGATAGGGGCTGAGCTCTGATGGTCAGATACTAGCTAAGCTGTATAATATAGTGTAAATGAGCTTATATATATGTTATGGTTGATGCGAATAGATACCTAAGCTATCGTAATTCAACGGTGTTGAACAAGCAAACCGCTTTAACTTGACCCAGTGTCTATTGGCTACCTAGTGACTCCACGGTTGGAACTCAATAAGAGGTTAGAGCACCGACTTTAGAAACATGTTATCACTTAACGCGGAAGAGATTTGCATTCATTTACTCCAACTAGATGCCATCTCAATAGGTTCGTTCTCCAACTCTCACGATCTGCTGACCAACGCCATACATCTCGACCATAGCTCTCCAATCCAGTGAAACCCAATCGGGACCATTCCTCAGAATGGCGAGCCCTTGATCATCTATCGACTCGGTGTCCGGTTTAATTTCCATCCTAATCTCAGTCTTCATCGGCAAAGTTGCCTTTCGGTGAAATGGACAGAAGACGGTAAGGTGAACCTTCCAGGCTAACAGCTCGACTTTTTCCAAATAGGGGTCTGCTAGCAACCTCAGTAATGCTTGAAAAGGGGGTCGTTGCACCATGTCAGGGTCGGGCATCCTGTTTGCCCCACGCCAACTGGGTGGTCCCATGCGCAGCGTAAGCTCTCGCAAGCTTCCGCTAAGAACCATATCGGAGAGAGCGGGTCCCAAGACACGCTCGAACTCTCCACCTACCCGGGTGAGATGGAGGGTTAAGTTTCGCACTCGTCTCCGGGCATCCTGTCCCTCTTCGCTGAGAAATCCTCCCCGGCTGGTGAGATGGACGGGTAGTCGGTGACTTTGCGCGTTCAGCGTGAATCGGTTTTGAGAGTAGAAGATGGCAGATGCCTCTCGATACATTTGCATATTAACTAGGAACACGTCCAGGAAATATGCAGAACCGGAGACTAATGCCGATGGAGCGAAGAGAGTTGTGTTATGAAGTATAATGGGGAAGTCTGAAACGAGAAGGTGGGAGAGAATAGCATCCCTCAACTCAGGCGGGAGGTCGAGAAAACGAAAAGTTTGGTTCTCTACCGCCATTGCTTCAATCACTTTTGAAGCTGAATATGGTGAAGAATGTCGTGTAGATGACGTCGATATTTGGCGTTTGTCAAAATAAGGGGATAAGGGGATATCTTCGAAGGATGACCGGACTATACCGTTCAACTCAGGAGGAGCCTCTTACTACGGTATGGAATTTATTTTCGATATCAACAGCGAGACATATCCGTTGCCTCTTCACTGTTTATGAGATTATTGTAAGGGCCGGCTGTTAGCTGATTGAAGGTTGTTCTGGTCTTCAGTGATCCATCAAATGGGACGATGCAACAAGGGGTGAGAAGATGTTATTAAGAATAAAAAAAAAGGATATCTTGAATTAGCTTATAATTTGTGGTAGTTATTAAAGATTCAATATGAATGAAGTAGAGGTCTTTCTGAAGTTGCTAACGATGCTAACAATAGGTGGTACCTAAGGTATAAATTTCAAAGTGAAGTGATTGACCTATGAGGTGAAGGTTCACTGTGAACGTAGCGATGTTGTACCTTATCTGCTAAGTGAGAAGAGGCGCACGGTTAAAACACTACGTAATGTTATGCAAGATACGAATAAATAAAGTTAGGTAAGCAACCTGAAGCAACCGGACTGAGCTCACGTATATATGCATATACAGCATAATGTACTATCTTATCACTAACCTAGCTGGTAGCTGCACGTCGTGTACTTACGACCGTACCTAGGTACCTAGCTTAGGCCTTGTAGCGCGCTTGAAGCTTCCAACTTTCCCTTTCATCATTCTTCATTGTCGCCAATTTTCCAACGTTTTGCGCCCTGCCGACGTCACCTCTTTTTAAAGACGCGTCTGAAATGAGGAAAAAGGGTCGAAGATGCAGTGTTATACGGAGCTGACGCCGCCTACGGCTGTCACACATTCTTTATGCCTTCCATTCATCACGGCGCAGAGTAATAATCTTGTTGTCGCAAGAGCTTCTCTACTTCAGATCTTCGCGACCAAGTCGGTATCTGCTGAACTTGATAAAGCCCAAAACGGCCAATTGCAATCCTCGAGACCAACGGACCATTACGATGCCCGAATTAATGACGATGATGGCCTTGAAGCCTCCTTCCTCGGCGGTGACTCCGTTCTGCTCAGGTCTGACCGTTCGAATTATACGAAATTGGTGCTCGTTGCCGAATTCCCTCTGGCTGGGACCATCATAGGCCTTGCGCGCATCAAGACGGAAACGAGTGCGTCGGGTGGAGAAGCACTGTTGTTGGCATTCAAGGATGCGAAGCTTAGTATGGTCGAGTGGGATCCAGAGAAGAATTCGATAAACACCACCTCAATACATTACTATGAACAAGAAGACCTCCAAGGCAGCCCGTGGGCCGCACCTCTGAGCCACTATGTCAATTTTCTAGCAGCGGACCCGAGTAGTCGATGTGCTGCTCTGAAGTTCGGGGCGCGGAGCCTTGCTATCATCCAATTCAAGATTCAGGAAGAAGGTATAGATATGGAGGACTGGGATGAAGACTTGGATGGACCGCGGCCGGTGAAAGAGCCTTCCACTACGCTACTAAATGGAACTAGCAGCAATGAAGAGACACCGTATTCAACCTCATTTGTCCTTCGACTGCCAAATCTTGATCCTAGCCTAATCCACCCTGTGCACCTTGCCTTTCTTCACGAATATAGAGAACCAACGTTTGGTATATTGTCTTCAACTGTGTCCCCATCATCGGTTCTAGGCCGAAAAGACCAGTTGTCGTACATGGTATTCACCTTGGATATCCAGCAAAAGGCTTCCACCACTATTCTATCAGTGACAGGCCTCCCACAAGATTTATTCCGGGTCATCGCGCTTCCTGTTCCAGTTGGTGGCGCTCTCTTAGTAGGTACCAATGAACTCATACATATCGACCAGTCTGGAAAGTCACATGGTGTGGGTGTCAACCCGTTTGCAAAGCACACTACTTCTTTTAGTTTGGTTGATCAAACCGAGCTCGGCTTAAAGCTCGAAGGATGTGAAATCGAGGTCTTATCCGCAGAAAACGGAGAGTTCTTGATGATCCTCAACGATGGCCGAATGGTGATCATTACGTTTAGAGTCGACGGTAGGATAGTGTCGGGACTAAGCCTTCGATTAATCGCACCGGAGAATGGCGGTACTATCATACCAACCGGTGTTACGACTTTGAGCAAACTGAACAAGACCTCTCTATTTGCGGGTAGCGATGGCGCCGACTCGTTGGTTATCGGTTGGACACGTAAGCAGGCGCAGACTGGAAAGAGGAAATCTCGTATACAAGATCCCTCTATAGACCTCGACTTGGATGACGAAGATATGGAGGACTTAGAAGACGACGATGATTTATATGGTGAAGATACCGCGTCGGCTGCCCAACCCTCATATTCTACTAACACCCCAGGCGGCAAGTCCGGGGAACTCGTCTTCCGTATACACGATCGCCTTATCAGCATCGCGCCTATTAACGATTTCACACTTGGACAGGCAATGCCGTCTGATGGGGAAGAGCAGAAGAACCAAGTTGGTGTGACTAGCGATCTCAGCTTTGTTTGCGCCTGCGGCCGAGGCAGTGCCGGCTCACTTGCTATAATCAATCGAGAAATACAACCGAAAGTTATTGGACGTTTCGAGTTCCCAGAAGCAAGAGGATTTTGGACCATGGCTGCACAGAAGCCAATACCAAAGTCGTTGCAAGGTGATAAGGGAATTACGTCGATTGGCGCAGAATATGAGACCTCTGCCCAATACGACCGTTTCATGATTGTTCCTAAGGTAGATTTGGATGGATATGAGACCTCAGACGTGTATGCTTTAACAGGTGCTGGATTTGAGGCGTTGACTGGAACGGAGTTTGAACCAGCAGCTGGCTTTACCATCGAAGCCGGTACCATGGGCAATCATAGGAGGATTATTCAAGTTCTTAAGACTGCCGTCCACTGCTATGACGGAGGTAGGGCTATCTCCTACCCTCAATTAAGTATCTAGGTACTAATACGGGACCAGGCTTTGGACTTACCCAGATTCTGCCAATGCTCGATGAAGAGACAGGTGCGGAACCGAGGGTTGATTTTGCCAGCATAGCCGATCCTTTCCTACTACTGGTTCGAGACGATGCGAGCGCATTTATTGCAAAGATAGATAAGAACTTGGAACTCGAAGAGCTTGAAAAGGAAGATACGGCGCTCACTTCGACTAAATGGGCAACTGGTTGTTTATACGAAGACAAATCCGGCGTATTCTCCGAAGGTCAGACCGATAAAGGCGCGAAATCTGGCGAAAATATTATAATGTTCCTGCTTAGCAAGGCTGGCGCTCTGCATGTAAGTGCTCTGCGGATATTCTCGATATCTTTGCTAATATTTATAGGCTTATGCATTGCCTGATCTCTCCAAGCCCGTATATGTTGCAGAAGGCTTACCCTTTGTACCGCCTCTTCTATCAGCAAATTATGCTGCTAGACGAGGAACTGCCAAGGAAATTATCAAGGAGATATTGGTGGCTGACCTTGGAGACATGACTTCCTCGAGCCCGTACTTGATTGTAAGTTAACTATAGTTCCCTAAAGCTTGTTACGCATTGCTTATTATGTGTGCCTAGGTTCGTCATGATAACGACGACGTGACGATATATCAACCCTTCCGTACACCTTCGACTACTACGCAGGAGCTTTCTGCGACACTTCACTTTCAAAAATTACCCAACCCAGTCATAGCAGAAGATCCGGTTGTGCCGGTAGACGATGAAGATGATGAAATGCGAAAACCACCGCCGATGAGACGATGTGAAAACATTGCCGGATATAAAACTATTTTCCTCCCTGGTAGCTCTCCGAGTTTTATTCTCAAATCATCAAAGACCTTACCCAAGGTTCTGAGACTACATGGCGATGGTGTTCGAGGAATGAGTCCGTTTCATACCGAGGGCTGTGAGCGTGGCTTCATCTACGCAGACTCGAAGGGTATCGCACGTGTTTGTCAGATCCCAACTCACAACAACACTTACGCCGAGATAGGCATGTCTCTCAAGAAAATACCTTTAGAAGCTGATGTACACTCCATCTCCTACCACCCTCCATCAGGCACCTTCGTTGTTGGTTGCGATAGTTTAGAACCGTTTGAACTGCCGAAAGAGGATGACTACCATAAAGAATGGCAGCATGAGAAAGACCTCACATTTAAACCTGTGGTAGAGCGAGGTCAGGTCAAGCTAATAAACCCTAGCAGCTGGACCGTCATTGATACTATCGAGATGGACCCATGTGAGATGATAATGTGTATTGAAACACTCAATCTCGAAGTCTCCGAGGCGACTAATGAGCGAAAACATCTTATTGCCATCGGAACGGCCGTGTCCCGCGGAGAAGATCTCCCCATAAGAGGCAGAGTTCTTGTTTATGATGTGGTCACGGTTATTCCAGAGCCAGGAAAGCCCGAAACCAACAAGAAGCTAAAATTTGTAGCCAACGAGGACATCCCTAGGGGTGCTGTCACAGCTATCTCTGAAATAGGAACGCAAGGCTTGATGCTTGTTGCGCAAGGGCAGAAGTGCATGGTGCGTGGTCTGAAGGAGGACGGCACACTTCTACCCGTTGCGTTCATGGATATGAGCTGCTACGTAACCGCAGTTCGCGAGCTCAAAGGAACTGGTCTCTGCCTTATGGCTGATGCTGTCAAGGGGGTCTGGTTTACGGGATATACGGAGGAGCCTTATAAAATGGTTCTCTTTGGTAAAAGCTCCACTAAGCTGGAAGTCTTGACGGTAGACTTCCTACCCGATGGGGATGAGCTTCTGATAGTGGCCTGCGATTCAGATGGTGGTATTCACATCCTCCAGTTTGATCCCGATCGTAGGCCGTCCCCTCGTATCCTTTTAACCGTGTCGTAAACAAAAACGCTAACAGGAAGAAACAGATCCAAAGTCTCTACAAGGCCACCTCCTCCTTCACCGAACCACGTTCTCCGCCGGCGCAAATCCTCCTACGCGCAGCATGCTCCTCCCCCGTACCCTCCCGCCCGACTCGGACTACCTCTCCCAACACGTCAACAGTACCTCGGCCAACAATTACAACAACGACCCTTCTTCCTCCTCCCCAGCACCACCCCCCTCCATCCTCCTCCTCGCCTCCCCCACCGGCGCCCTAGCAACCCTCGCGCCCCTCTCCGAGCCCCAGTACCGTCGCCTATCCTTCCTAACGGGACAAGTCCTCTCCTCCCTGCCGCACTACGCCGGCCTCAACCCCAAGGACTACCGCGCCCCCGCCTCCACGGGCGTGGTCGGCCGACTGCCCCCCGGCGTCGACGCGGGCATGGGCCGCAACGTCGTCGACGGCGCCCTGCTCGCCCGCTGGAACGAGCTCCCCGCCGGCCGCCGCTCCGAGATCGCGGGACGCGTCGGGTTCGCCGGCGTCGACGAGGTGAGGGATGTCTTGAGGGAGGTTTTGGGCGCAAACGGATTGGGATATCTTTGAGAGGTAATCTTACTTACCTACGTAGGTACCTCTTAGGGTACTCAAGTAGGTATAACTAGGGAACCTAGGTTAGGTACTTATTGGTCGTGTGATACTACCTACTTTAGGTACATACCTATATCCTATTTAACCTTAGTTAGGTACCTTAGGTTAGATACCTAGACAACCTTTGCGGAAGTTCGAGGCGGTGTGGCGGTTCTATCTTACGATAATGTATGGCTATTAATTAAGTTGGCTTAGAATCGATCCGCTTTGCATTTTTCGATATGAGTAGGGCAGAGGACGATGAATTTTAACCCCTGATGCGGAATTAAAGTATGTGCTTGTTGTTTAGGTGACTGATAAATTACTTGCTTGTCCGTGAGGTGATGTTATATTTCTTCATTGGCATAAAGAATAGCTTTTTGGACCCTCTTCTATCGACTCTTTCTTTTGAATCAGGTTCTCACTATACCAGTAAGACCTCATCCTAATCCATGCTATGCATCTCTACCAAACTCATAATCATTAGATATCGTTGGCCTTGCTACGCATGAGAAAAAATTGAAGAGAAATTAAACCAAGCCAAACCTAATCCACCGTTCATATCCCCTGAGGCTTAAATACCATGTACCAGTGAAATATGGGCACAGCCTTTCTTATATTTTCCCCCGTAGCATCCCAGATTTATAAATCCGACCCAGTACTCAGGAGGTAGGTAACTATCCCGACCTCGCCATACCTATCTATCCTGCCCTTCGGGTCTGTTCCACCCGCAATCTGCACCAATAAAACTTTCAGAATCTGGACTCCTTAATAAACCACACATGAGCACGATAATTCCTAGTCCGTCGCGGTGCAATCCTGTCTCTATATCACCCTAACGCCTCAAGATAATAATGACAAAAGAAAGAGAAAAACCCTTTTTGGGTAATCCCATCGAACGGCCAGTATGTGAGATATCGGCGACGGCAAGAGCACCCCGCCCCCACATAGGACGGAAGCATCTAGACGTCGTCATGCTTTCGCCGAATGCTACCGATGCGTCTCTTGATGCCGTCACCAAGGCGCTTTCCCCTAGGACTACTGCCGGACGGACCCGCAGTAGGTTCCAGGCTGGCGCTACGCGGCCGGACGGCAGCGACGCCACCCGATTTACCAGCAACGGCGGTGCTGCGACCAGTTGTAGTGGGTTGCATCTCAAAGGCGCCATCGGTCCGGCGGTTGAGGGATTTGCGTTGTAGATGCTTCTGGCGCTTGAGGTCTTCCTGGACGGTGTAGGATGGTTCGCCCTTGCCCTTTAGGTCGTTGGGGTGGTACTTCTAATTACGTGTGCGTCTATGGTTAGCATCGCCGTAATCGAAGGTAATAGTAGGAGGTTAGGTAGGTTTTTTAGGTAGGTTAGAGACTTACAATGTGATCCCACCGCTTGTACGGACCACCGGGAGCATCCTCTTCCCGCATGAGATCGGGGCCTTCTTCGTACTGCATGACGTGGCCGCTGTAGTCCAGCCCTCCAGGCGGGATTGTGGCTGTGCCTTGCAATGGGACGTGACGTTCCAAGGAATCGATGACATTCTCTCGGGGCGTGGCCTTGAGAGCTTCCATATTGCCGTACTTGACAGCCTCTATGGGAGCGTATCTCTTATCTCTGTTTCGGGCGGCAAGCGTGGCGTCATAGGGGCCGTCGTGGTGATAGATGCCGCCGAAGCCGGTTGTGTCTAGGGCGTCAACTATGTCGGCACTCGTGCGGTTCTTCTTGCGAAGATGAGGAGCACGATCGGCGGCCTTCGTGGCCCGCTTGATGGCGTCTAAAGGGCGTTCAGACATTTTTTTCTTTTTTTGGTTTTTTAATTAATGAGAATTCGTGAAAAGGTAGTTTCGATGCGAAGCTTTAGCCTTTCAACAATGAATGGTCGTCGTAACTTTGGCTTAAGCTTTGGACTTGGGGTCTCTTTCTATGAGATAAGGTTGTTTGAAGGCGAGGCAGGAGAGTTGTAATCTTTGACTAGGTTTTCCTTCTTAAGAGACTCGAGTTTAATATTAATCTTTTGAAGTAGCTTCTGCGTGAGAAGGTTGTGAAGGTGGTTTGGGTGCGGCTCTTGGTGTAGTAGTAAATTGTTGGTAAGGTTTAGGTCCAAACTGGGAACCAAAAATCAGGTAACTGGTCTATTACATATTTTGGAAAGATTAGTTAATAGGTAATTGCCCTGACTGCCAACTCAGAAAGTCCTGCTCCCGCAACTTCCTGCAACACACGCGTTCAACCCATGATTATGATGTAACGGTAAGAGCCGACCCGGTACATCCAAAGTGTACCTGGGTAGCTAAAGCTTGTCTCTCGTTCTTGCATGGGAGCATACCCCTGCCCGTCCCACTAACCGATGCTAGCGTAAGACATGACGTAGATGACAGGGGTAGCTCCAAAGTGACACCGCAAACGGTCGGCGATGATGATTAGCGGTATAAATAGCATATCAAAATGGTATAGCACGGGTATAGCAGTGTAATACTATGGTGTTAAAATGAGAAGAGAATGCCTAATAAGAGCAAGTGACATAGAGTTAGTAGATACCATTGAAGTACTAACACACTCTCAAGGGAAGGGTCTCTAAGGTTATCTACCTACCTATAGTTTATCTACTTCAGTTGAGTACCTGTTAACATCTCTAGCCCTAAATAAACAAGTTTTCTATTGCTACTTTACTAGGCTAGTCCCTTGACCTCAAGACTGTTTACCTTGCTCTTATCTCCTATTAAACACCCTTTAACTTAAACACTCCAATTTCTTTCCAATCTTATAAGTAGGCATATTCTTTTGCTAATCCAAGTAAGTTATAACCCAGCGTTCTTAGCACTAGATTATGGATAGAAACATCTTGTGCCACATCTATACTGTCCATCACGAACACTACGAGTATTTGCCACCTCGAGTTCCACACTGCTGTCCATGATGACCTCGAGTATAGAAGGGGTTATCATCCGAAAAGAGATTACATGCAACAGATATAACAACTACATATGGTTTGGTAAATCAGGAATACTACTATGTTTTATTGCTGAGAATGATATAAAAGCTTTTTACGTAGCATTAGGTATTTAGGTAATTTGTTGCGTTTTGGAGTAAGTGTACGCTTACAAGTATTCCATATCAATGAGGTGGGGTTATAGAATAAAGACATGTTTAAGAGTTATGGGATACCCTGGCTACCTGCATACATGTAAGAGGTATCTAATGCTTCCTTTCAGCCCTGCAGGCCGCGGCGCTAATGCGGGTCGAGTAACACCAAAGCAGGGTCTAATATCGAGGGCCACCCGATATATCAAAATATATATCAGATATCCGTTGGTTGCATCTATCGAAGTTTCACAGCCATACGCGTTCTCGATAACATTTCTCTCTTCTCCCGCAACAAAAACATAATAATAAGAATAGCTATAATAAGAATAAAGACATGTTATAATAACTAATACTTGCGATACCTACAGCTTGCTTATAAGCATATAAATGGCGTTAGTAGATTATTCTTCCGACTCGGACTCTGGAGCTGGGGAAACGGTGTCGGCAAGTGCAGCAGCACTACTACTGCTGACAGCAAAAAGGCAAAAGAAATCTCACGAAAAGCCATCAACGGATTCCATTACACTCCCGCCTCTCCCTGATTCTTTCCATGACTTATACGCGTCCACCGTGCGGGTAAGCACATCGGACGATCCCGCGCTGCACCAGGGCCGGAAGCGCGTGAATCCCCACCGAGCCGGCAGTTGGCCGAGCCACTTGTACATCGAGTGTAAGTCTTCCAAACCAAACCATACACCAACACCAGACGCTCGCTGCTGACAGAACCCCAGGGCACCCCACGGCCTCGCAGCGCACCATCCTGTCCACACTGCTCTCGGATCTCCAGACAGCGCTGACTCCCCTGTCTGTAGACGTCACGTCCTTCCTGACGTCGGACCTGGGCGCTCCGCAGCCGCTGCACATCAGCCTGTCGCGGCCCGTCGTGCTGAGCACCGCGGAGAAGGACCGCTTCCTGGAGCAGCTGGTCGCGCGGATCGGGAGCAGCGGCGTCGCGCCGTTCGACCTCGCGCCGCGCGGCTTGGAGTGGCACCGCACGAGCGAGTCCGAGCGCTCGTTCCTGGTGCTTAGGGTGGGAACTGCTGATTCTGATTCTGCTTCGGCTTCGGCTTCTGCTCCTGCGCCAGGTGGAGGGGAAACCAAGAAAAGGAAAGGAAAAGGGAAAGGGGGAGGGGGAGGGGGAGAAAGTAGTCCAAAGGAGGTATCTAAACATGCACCTACCTCCAATAACCCACCTCCAACCCACCAGCAGCAGCAACATAACCGCGAACTTTCCGCCCTCCTCCAACGATGCAACGCCCTGGTGCAAGAACACGACCAACCGCCTCTCTACGCCTTCTCCAGCAACACCAACACCAACAACAGCAGTAGTAGCAGCAGCACCGGCGACGCCTTCCACATCTCCCTAGCATGGACCTTCGCCCCGCCCACGCCGGACGTCGCGCAGCGCACGCAGCGCGTGTTCGCCGCCGCCGCCGGCCCGCGCGCCGAGGTACTCGCCATGCGGGTCCCCGTGCGCGGCGTCAAGGCCAAGATCGGGAACGCCGTCACGTTTGTCGAGCTGCCGGTGCGCGGGAAGAGGGGTGGTGGTGTGGGTGGGTGAGGTGAGTGAATGGTGGCGTATGCTTGGGCTGAGAGAAATGAATGGATGAACGAATGACTATTGTATGTCATGTCATGGTAATGTAATGCCGAAGTCCCAGTTGTTTAGTAGAATCTAGTTACGCACAGGGAAGACATGGAAGAGTAGAGATAGGCTGCTAAGCTTTTTTTTTTCTTTTTTTTAGTAGGACAATGGGATAATAAGGAGGTGAATGTATCTACTAGGTTAATAAGTAATGTAACATACATATAACATTTTACCTTCACGAACGTCAATAAGGATTGAAATGCTACACATGATGACAAAAACCCGTCTTATTTTCTGCGGTCTAGTATACCGTCCTTATCCACAAGACAAAACGCCCAAAACTCCTCCAATGGATGCATGCATGCTATCTGGAATGCTATCGCCAGTAACGTTAGGCGCACTACACAAAATCGCCTGGTGAGCCTGACCTTATGCACTATGCATTAGGTTAGGTTAGGTAGGTATCCTTAATGTGAATCCTCCAATATACAAAAGTATATATTCTACAACTCGTCGAGGCTAGGCCGTTCAAACCCCCAGGTACGGGGCGAGACGGGCAAGCCGACGTAGAACTCCCAGAGGCGTGATAACTCCGAGATCACGATATAGAATCTATCACACGCATGTTAGCATTCCAGCAGTGGGGAAATAGTAGATGTGTCTCTTTAACTTACAGCGTCCTCGGAAAGGTTATCCAAGACTTCATTACGATCTTAAATGCCTTGAATACCTTGGAAAATTCTTCATCGAACATTTCGCTGACGGTTTCTGGTTTGCGACGTTCTCTTTTTGGTGGTACGTCGTCCTCTTCCTTATCCCACTCCTCTTCTAGATCCGCCTCTGCCGATGTTGCTTCGGGCGTGCTCTTTGAAATACCTACCGCGTGCGGCTTCTTGGCCCGGTCGGGTATTCCCTGAGTGGCTTTCTCCTCACCCTCGACCATGGCCCTGAATCCAACAAGAGCATTCATAGAGCTGCTCAATCTGGCGTAGGTGTTAAAGAGTGCCACGAGTTCGGTTCGCTTTAACTCCGGGATATCCTCGCTGTCGTTATCGAACTCGAATAGGATTTTCAACGCCGCGCCGTACCCTGCCGTCTGCAACTTGCCCCAAAGCCTGCACTTGTCGCAACCCACGCAGTCCATCACGCGGCTGACGTTCCGGAATCGATTCTTGAAATCCTCCTTTAAAGACGGACCCTCACCGTTCTTAAACATGAGGCCCTCGTCGAAAATCTGAGGTACCGAGGCTGCGCTCTGAGTTACAGCGAGAACCTTGGATTTCGTAGCTGCGTCCTGGTCCTCGTCACCAGTGCAGAACGTGTAGTTTTGTAAGTGCGGGCCTATCTTGGCGACAGCACGGGTGACAAGAGCATAGTTAAAATACAAGTTGGAAATCCGTTCGGGGTAGTTGTGCAACCGAGCCTTGTAGCATCCAAGATTGGGCTGCCACTCGCCGGTTGTCTGGTTTAGGAAATCCCAACAAAGATGTGTACTGATACTTGCGTGCATACCAGAGACGACACGGTAGAAGACGCGCTTCTCGAGACACTCTCCCCCATTCTCTAATCCGGTCTGCGCGAAGCTAATGCTCGGGTTTTGTTGGTGTTTTTGCAGTATCTGCTGCCGTTCTGCATCTTGGAGGACGTTGCGGAAATCTTGTGCGGCAGGTCCCTTAGCCACAGGGCTGATCCCAAGGGAGGCGGATTGCGGGAAAGAAGACCTTTGGAAGCAGTTCTCCCTGTAGATGGCATCCCATACCATCTTAGCGCCTTCGCCGGCGTACCCAGTAAAACGCTCAGGATTGTGGACCAAACTGACGTAGTCGCCTTTGCCGCTCCCGCTTTCGTCTTCTGGTACGCAGTAGTCTCGTTCGTCGCATTCATCGTCATACTCTACTACACAGCTCTCGCCCACGTTCTCTCCCAATAGACCTTGTAGTGGCTTCTTTGGCCGTTCTTTTTGGATCTTCTTCCCGGGATGCTTTGCCGACGGCCCCTCCAGCTTGCTGAGTTCGCTTGCCCTCCATATCTTGGGTATGTCTTCCTCGTTATCTATGGTGTTCACGGCACAGGCTATATTGCCACACATGCCATTCTCGTCGTTCCAGAAGGGACATTTCTTATGGAATAGGTTTAGGCGATAATGGGAGAAGAAGTCGGTGTCTTTAGTTAGCTCGTCTAAGGCCGGCTTGACTTTGCGGTTGAGTTTCTCGAGTGTGGAAAAAGAAGCACAAGCATCTGATACGATGGCGCGGGGTGAGATCTGGACGGTTTCATTTTCGTTAGACATAAGTAATTGGTATTGCGATGTCGTCGCCGCCAGTGAACCGGCGGCGAGACATAGATAGGTAGCTACGTTTCTCAACGAAGGCGACATACTGCGCATGAATCATCTGGAGCGTCTCTGCTCTTACATTGCCCAGGTGTCCCCCAAAGCGCAAATAGTGATAGGTAAAAGAGTTTGGCGGACTTCATAGCGGCGGACTGGTGCCGGGTATATAGGTGGTGGGATG
The DNA here is from genome assembly GCF_022478825.1 of Daldinia caldariorum. Classification (NCBI taxonomy): domain Eukaryota; kingdom Fungi; phylum Ascomycota; class Sordariomycetes; order Xylariales; family Hypoxylaceae; genus Daldinia; species Daldinia caldariorum. The sequence continues at coordinate 394,471 of NW_025953051.1, read as the reverse complement.
GTCGGACACCCTAATTATTATTAGATTGTGAGGTGTGAGGAGAAGACAGGACAAGGCCTGGGGTCTTTCTTCCCCTTTCGGTTTTAAATTAATAAAAATAAATAAAGGATACGTATGATGTAGGTAGTATAAAGGTTGTAAGGAACGGAACTTGGAGGAGAGCAGCTCTGATACGCTGCAGCGGTTAAATTCCAGTAGCGACTAGGGATATGTACATATTATTATGTACCTAAGGTATATCAGATGTATAAAGTACAGATAGTACCTAGGTAAGTAAATGATGTAAAGTTAGAGCCACCTAACCTTTTTGAATCTTTTTAAAACCTTTTTATTTCTCGCTGTTCAAACTTCAAGAGGTATTAGGTGGGAAATCAAGACTCAATATATTTATTATAGCCAAGTATATTTCATCAATAAACCTGTCAACGTGTTCACTTTTACATGTCATACGATGGTGGTCTGTAAACATTCCGTATTTACTTTTTCTTTTTTTACCTTAGGTTAGGTACGGATAATGGAATGTTGCCAGCTTGCATCCCCTCAGCAATGATAATTCATTTACGTACTGATACCTTAAGTACATATATGTATTGGATACTTACCTACATGTAGCATATAGCGTGTACCTAAGCGGCCTTGCATGTGCTAATCTATTAAAGGACGTTCTAGAAACGGTAGCCCGGAAGCTTCCACTCGTCGTCTGTAACCTGCCGATACCTCGTACCTGGTTGCACAGAAGAGAGAGCGGAGTGGAGTGATGACATTTATTGGTTTGCATCTCGGCACACCGCAGTACGTAAGTACATTACTCATACAGGGGCATTTACCTAACATCGTCATTTTCGATGTCCTCTGAGATAGCTTGTCACTTCAATATTCGTACGTGATTTACCACCATACATGCCAAACTTATTGGCTCGGCAAGCATTAGTCGTATGTTCAATATATTAAGTGCAGCTAAAATATCCAAAGTCATCAAGGGTAAATAAAGTTGACAGGTCCAAGATCTAGGTAGCATTTTTTATGCCGTATGCTTCAACAGTTTGTTTTAATTAAATCACAATTCCCAATACTTTTCAAATGTCATGATACTCTCTCTCTATTCATTTAGTCCCTATGGATCTCTAATAACCCAAAGGTAATTGACCAATGTGTGGCTATTCATATCCCGATAGGAACAGAGCGCGGGCTCGTAGAGAATCTAGGTTAGTCCCTTATTATTCTAGAGTATCCGTTATCTTCACAACCGAGCTGCTCAGATTCCCTTCGTGTTCCGAGTAGATACCAATAACCACCATTATCATCCGTATGTATTCCACGCCGAGAACTGCCGTATGATTTGACCTTATTACTGTTATAAACGCCGTCCACGGGGAAGAACAGCCCCATTTGCGCCGAGGTGGGGTCGAGCTCCAAATCAGATGAGTGAATAGAGTTGGATTTGATTAAGAACGGCCATAAATCGTCGCGAAGTATTATCCCCTAACAAATGCAGATGTCGCTATGCAGTGGACGGGCGCACCAAGAGTAGTTTACAACGATAGTCGATTTTCCCAAGCGGTGAGAGGTCAGCGTTCACTTTGTTTTTCTTTTTTTTTTTTTTTTCTAGTTTTTTTTGCGTTGCTGGTAAAATCACTGAGGAGCTTGATAATTGAGAGGTCGCCTTGGCAAGGTTAGTATTCTTCGGCCGGCTAGAACTTGGGTTGAAGATCTTACTTGAAAAGCAGGATGTGCGGCTCTGGTTCATGGACTTCGTAATGCTCCCATCCTAGACTCTATAGATTTTCACACCTTATTAGCTTACTTGACTACTTCTATAATCAATGGCATATGGCGACCTACCTGAGTAATACCGATCGCGCGCCACTCATCTTCCCATAGAAGCTTCAGTGTGCCTTTAGACGGGTCATGGTAGTCCTTGGGGATGGCCTTCAACATGGCTTTCGGCAATTGGACGTGACGGTATTCGTATTCGCTGTCCGAATAGCTATTCCCTTTTGTTAGTAAATTACTATGGAACCCCTTCGCATCGCTAGATTGTCTTGTGAAGCCATACCGAGCAGAGTAGTGGATCGAGTCGATGTATTCTTCGAGGCGCGCGCGCTCGTCGTCGGTAAGGGGGCGAGGCGTCTTGTTGCGACGAGTGATATCAATGTCCATCGGCATTGTGGCTAACGAAGTGATGAAGTTCCTATGGTAGAGGGTAGAGGGTAGAGGTAAGAAGTGATAGCTTTCTTCCAATCGTGCAGCTTATTAAATACGCGAGCTTGCGCAGACTTCAGACGGTTCTTCGTATTGGGAAGAAAGGAAGAAGGAACGCGAGACTAGGTGTCGACCGGCGAAAAAAATCTATGCTGTCGCGTGAGGAAGAAGGAAAAGCAAAAGATGCTTCTGGTTGCTTGTTGCTTGTCGGAACGGATAATGGGTGCTCTAATAATTATGTAAGGCTTTGCGCGCAGGTGAAACAGACTTATCAAACAGTAGATTGTTTTGAAGGCTTGCAGGCAAACTTTAAAGTAGCCTAAACGTAAAAGAAAAAGAAGTTGCGACTTGAAGGTTGAAGGTTGTAGGCTTATTAAGTATTTTGGGAGGATAAGAGCGCGATTCTTAAAAGGTCAAAGTTGCGGTCCCTAAATTTTGGTTGCGCAGGGTGGAAGTAAACAGTGCTTGAAGTGGGGGCTTTTTGGTAGAGGATAAGCCACATTGTGTAGCAAATCCGTAGCTTATCTGAGGGGCAGGGGGGGCTTGGCAGGACGACACTGACAGAACTGCGGAGACTGAGAATGAACAACTAGGTACCTACCTAGCGACCTGGTATGACATATTTAGGCCCGTGCGGCTAGAGGTAATAGAGGAAGGAGAGATTGGGTCCAGGCTTCTTTTTTGGTTGCTTCCCAGGTGCTATGTACCTACATTAGGTAACTTTGTACCTAGCCTGCTAAGTGGGCTGGACTTGCCGACTGACCGAACTGGCAAGGCCGGCAAGGTCGCGTGATAACAAAAGCCAGCCAGCTGGCAGCTCGTGGCCCCGTTACCTTCAACCAACCTTTTTTTTGCGCAAGAAAGCTTTCCCCATAATATCGTTGTGTGCATCGACGCCTTTCGCAGGAAGACTTGACATAAGTTAGCATATCAACTATTTGCATTGCGGCAATCCTCCATTCTTCTTGGCGTATCTTTTTCTTTTTTTTAATGTAGAGATGCTTGTCTGCTTAAGTTAATTCGATCAATTTGACTAATTCGACAAATTCGACGATTTAATTGACTAAAAAAAGGTAGCCGAAGAGGATCGAAAAAGGTTCCCATCCCTTATCCCGTCTTACGTTAGTAGCGGTACCAACAATCCGCGTCGGACAATCCACAAATCATCACCACCATCGCATCGCGTCAAAGGCCCTGCAACCCCATTATCTCAGGAGCTAAAAGTTTATTGACTTTCTCCATTGGTTTCGCAATACAGCAGGCTATTAAGCCGTGACGCCTCGGTCCGCTTCCAGATGCGTCTGCCATCTTTTTTCTACCGCAGCAATGGAAAATAAGAGAAAGGCTACCGGTGCAAATGGCATCGAATCCTCGGCAAATGATCCTAATGACCGAGCTGCTAAGCGTCGCAAACTAGTTGAGGTGCGTCATCTGCTCCGAATCGCTATTTACATTCCACAGCATTGCGCGTAAGCCTCGCCGCAACACGGCTGCCTTGCTTACTTACATTGGTCGTGCATTGCAGCCGCGATGTGATGCGATGCGCTGCCATGCGATGCGATGTGAGCCTATTGTGTGGACTATTTTGAGAGATAGAAGTTGAAGCTAGAGGAAGAAGGCGGGGGTGGTTTATGACAAAAGCTACAAAAGCTACAAAAGCTACGAAAACAGCTATTCAGATGCAACGCCTTGTCCTCTAAACAACACCCTGTCCATCCGCATGCTCACAACATCAACCCTCCAAATTTTCCAGCATTAGGCATCCTGTCCCCCTATTCCCCCCCTATTTTCCCTTATACCCCCTTATTTACTTACTTACTTATTTATTTATTTCTAATTTTGTTGCTAATCTAGGAATTCGGTGACCTTTCGAATGGCGAGACTACTGAATCAACTACCGCGTACGGATTAAGCATTTTAGAATCAATCAGAGCTACTACCGACAAAAAGTATGTGCAGGTCTTTTCTATTATTGTTTGCATGCGATGTACCCCCCCTTCACACCCCTTTTGTTCCCCTTTTACTCTTTCCCCTACGTCTTTCCTATCAAGGGAAAATGCAACTCGCAAACAAAATAATTGACTCTTTATCTGTTATAGTGGCCGTCCAGTTTCTCCTTATTTCGAGAAACTACCTTCTCGAAGCAAGGACCCAGAATACTACAAGAAAATACGGCTCCCCCTTTCCCTTGAATCGATCGAGCAAAAGCTGAAAAAGGGCGAATATACCAATCTATCTGCTCTAGAGGGTGACCTCAAGCGTATGGTTCAAAATTCGAAAGAGGTCAGCGAGCGCAATTCGACAACTTTTGGCGATGCCGAACGAGTACGTAAAGCTGTTAGCAACTTGATGACGAAGCACAACCCTGCGTATAAGACTGGCAGCTATACGGCTGTTGCTACTCCACTACCCCCGACGCCCGAGCCCGAAGATAATGAAGGAGAAGAAGATAATGGAGGAGAAGAAGGAGAGGCAGAAGATGAAGCAGAAGATGAAGAAGAAGGAGGAGAAGATGAAGAAGATGAAGGAGAGGAAGGAGAAGCAGAAGGAGACGAAGAGGAAGAAGGAGAAGGGGGAGGAGACGAAGGAGATGAAGATGCCGAGGACGAGGGAGACAAAGAAAAGGAGGCTAGCGTAGAGAATGTACAAGCCAGCCGGGAAACCGATGCGGATGAAGCAGGTCAAGAAGATGAAGATCAAGAAGAAGAGGATGAAGAAGCTGAGAATAACGAAGCTGAAGGTGAGGATGGTGAGGAAGAAGACGAAATTGATGGAATTGATGACGAGGATGAGGAAGCTGACGAGGACAACGAGGATGAAGAGGACGAAGATGGAGAAGATGGCGGCGAACCAAGCCCGGCAGTCCGAAAACGACGACGACCCGGCCGACCGCCTAAGAATCCTGTTGCACACGCTCGAAAAATTGCAAATCGTGGACCGACGCCAGGCAAAGCCGATACTCACTATGAAGGTGTACCGTACAAGGGCTTGACGTTTCAGCAAGCGCAGGAAAAGATTGTAGAGGAATTACTCCGAAAGAAAGATGATACGTAGGTCTATCCTTTACATCGTCAAACTACAGTCAACTAACAACCCCTGGAGTGGCGAATATCCGTACTTCGAGCCGTTCATTTACTTGCCGCCTCGATCGCTTAAAGACTATTACGAGATCATCAAGGAGCCTCTATCGCTCAAGGCTCTGCAGAAACAAGTCCGAGGTCAGCATGGTAGAGGAGGGGCAACATACGTGACAGATTTCAAGAGCTGGCTTGCTTTTGAGGATCAGGCCAGCTTAATCTGGAAGAATGCCTACCATTACAACGAAGATGGAAGCGAGATCTCACTCATGGCCCAGGAGCTTGAGGTAAGTGTTTTTATCCTATATGGCTAATTTCACTGACTAACTGTTGCAGAAACTATTTCAAGAGCAATTGAAAGAAGCTAAGCTGCATGTTCCAGAGCCGCCTCAGCCACAGCCGAAGATTAAGTTAAAGATGCCACCCAACTCAGAGACTCCCGTACATCCTAAGAAGATTACTATCCATGTTGGCGGTAAAAACAGTGCCACGGGATCGCCAGCCCCGGCGACAGGCCAATCTGGAGAAGAAGAGGTCACCCGCAATGGCACACCCGTTAGTAGAAACCCGTTTGGTGGTTCGACAGCAACTCCAGTCAGCTTAAGTCAACTTGAGAAGGCCAGAAGCATGTCAGCGTCTGCAGGCCCTCCTAGTCCGTCGGCCGCAGCGCTAACGAAATCTGAGGACGCCGTTCGACCGTCACCGGCGTTTACAACTCATCAGCATTTTGCACCACCGGTGATACCGCCTGCGTCAAATGCTGTACCAAACGCCCTGCCAAACACTCTGCCTAACGTTGTGCCAAATGGTGACATTCCTACGCCGCCACCAGCTCCAAAGTTATCAGCTGCTGAAATCCTCGAAGCTCAGAAGTATCGGCCGCGTCCAATCAGTAAGAGTTTTTTTTTTTTCTTCTTTTTTTTCTCCTTGACTGCTACCTACCTAAGGTATACTTGGATATTTACTGATCAAACCGCAGAACAATCTGAAGCTATTATGCCCAGTCTCGTCATCATGTCTCATCCTGAGCTTCAGATTGAGAATCGAATGTTAATCACCATTCCGGCTAGTCCAACTGAAACCCAGCAGGAATTGGTTCTGAATGCTCCCACCAGCTACTATCGTCTCCGACTTAAGCCAGAGGTGGCATCCTTTTTGGAGGCTGAGCAGCGTGAATGGAAGTTGAATGTGATACACAATGGTGCGCGCTTATACCCTCCCCAAATTCAGCCTAACAAGCCAGGTGAATTGGTTTTCGACGTTACTCTACAGTTCGGTCTCAACCGAATCGAAGTGTCTTTAGTGGCAGCCCTTCCGAAAGGCCAGAAGGCACCGAATGGGTTAACCATGGAAATGGAGAAGTTCGTGGTGCACTTAAACGTGCTCAGACACTGATGGCAGGCTTTTCAAGTGACAGTATAAATAACCAACACAAATTAGCTAGGTATGATGTTGTCTTATATGGATTTATTAGTTTGCGTCTCTGCGGTTGACCTTAGGAGTTGCACTGTATGGAGATGGAACTTGAAGGTATGGGATCCGATTACCCAGGTACATTTTGTCGAATGGGACAAGTCAGGTACATACCTAGGTATTTATATGTTGTAGAGAGATTCGTTACGGTGGAAGTTTTGCTAGGAGCTCCTCCGAGGGCATTACGGGGTTGATTCCCCAGTTAATTGCGTTGCGTTGCATTAACAACTTAAGCTACCTCGATATAAGAATCAATCCCATTCTTACAAATTGATGAGTTACTACAAATTGATAAAAGTTTTACCTGAGGGTACCTAGGTAATTATATACAAGTTTAGGAGGTACCTTGGGTAAATTAGGTAGGTAGGTATCGTCGACTAGGCAGTGGAGCTACCTAAGTAGGAGGTAGTGTTGAAAATTGTTGAATGTGCGCTGAAACCAATATTTTTTTTTTTTTTTTCTGGCTCAAGGCAAAAAAAAAGAAAGAAAAAAAAACTTATTTGAGGACCCTTTTTTGGTGGGGTGGAGATAAGTTAGGCAGTCCAGTAATAATGCAGGATTCTACCAACCCAAAAGGCTGGACCCTGAACTTTAACCATTCCTCCAAGTACGTACCCTAAGAAGCTAAACCGGAATTATATTAGTTCCGGCGGCAAAGGTGGGATGGGGGGGAAAAGAAAAAAAATTGAGAATTGGAATTATTTTCACCGCCCGCATAAAAATTCGTGGAATCCCCCCTCCATACATTCATTCCCTCCCATACCTTCTGGTCCATCGTCCCCGAACAATTTCTCCCGCATCACCAAGTGTATCTGTGAACTTGTTCAGTTGAAAAGAACCTTCACAATGGCGGAAGAAGTCTACGATGGTGCCATCGGCATTGATTTGGGTGAGTTGTTATTCTATACGATGTTTTCTCTGACATCCCACTTCACGCTTCACATTTCACCCCGCATCCTGGCGCATTGCGACCCGTTGGGAAATTTTCATGTTGTGATGGGCAACCGGCTAACATATATCACCTTGGTGTGAATAACAGGTACGACCTACTCCTGCGTCGCTGTCTACGAGGGCAACAATGTCGAAATCATTGCCAACGAGCAGGGTAGCTTTACTACCCCTTCTTACGTCTCCTTCAACGAGAAGGAGCGTTTAATTGGTGAAGCCGCCAAGAACCAGGCTGCTATGAACCCGCGAAACACCATTTTCGATGTCAAGTATGTTTTGACCTTTGACCCCGAGTCCTAGAATTTCTCTTTCTACCGCGGGACCGTAAAGCTAATCTCTTTTTTTTTTTTTTTTTTTTTTTTGCGACAGGCGTCTGATTGGCCGACCTTTCAACGACCCTATCGTCAAGAAGGATATTGAATCATGGCCTTTCAAGGTCGTCGAGCAGGGTACCAACCCTGTTGTCCAGGTTGAGTACCTGGGAGAGACCAAGACTTTCTCCCCTCAGGAGATCTCTGCCATGGTTCTCACCAAGGTAATTATCCAACACTGCCATGCATATCTTGCTGAGCCATAAACTAACAAATTTTTTACAGATGAAGGAGATTGCCGAGGTCAAGCTCGGAAAGAAGGTTGAGAAGGCCGTCGTCACTGTCCCTGCCTACTTCAACGACAACCAACGTCAGGCCACCAAGGATGCCGGTTCCATTTCGGGACTGAACGTGCTCCGTATCATCAACGAACCTACTGCCGCTGCTATCGCATACGGCCTGGGTTCCAACAAGTCCAACAAGGAGCGTAACGTCCTTATCTACGATCTTGGTGGTGGTACTTTCGATGTGTCTCTCCTTAACATCCAAGGTGGTGTTTTCACTGTCAAGGCTACTGCTGGTGATACCCATCTTGGTGGACAAGATTTCGATACCAACCTGCTCGAGCACTGCAAGAAGGAGTTCCAGCGCAAGACCAAGAAGGACATCTCTGGTGACCCGCGAGCTCTCCGAAGACTCCGGACTGCTTGTGAGCGTGCCAAGCGAACCCTGTCCAACGGTGCCCAAACTACCATCGAGATTGACTCGCTTTTCGATGGCGAGGATTTCTTCCTCCAGATCACCCGTGCTCGTTTCGAAGACCTGAACGCCAAGGCTTTCAACGGCACCTTGGAGCCTGTTGCCCAGGTCCTCAAGGATTCTGGTGTTGAGAAGAGCGCTGTTGACGAGATTGTGCTTGTTGGTGGCTCTACCCGTATCCCCAAGATCCAGAAGCTCCTCAGCGACTTCTTCGATGGCAAGAAGCTCGAGAAGAGCATCAACCCCGACGAGGCCGTTGCCTACGGTGCCGCCGTCCAGGCCGGTATCCTCTCTGGCAAGGCAACTTCTGCCGATACCTCCGACCTCCTCCTTCTGGATGTCGTTCCTCTGTCCCTTGGTGTTGCCATGGAGGGTAACATCTTCGCTCCTGTCGTTACCCGTGGTCAAACCGTCCCCACGATCAAGAAGCGAACTTTCACCACTGTTGCCGACAACCAACAGACCGTGCAGTTCCCCGTCTACCAGGGTGAACGTGTCAACTGTGAAGACAACACTTCCCTCGGAGAGTTCACTCTGGCTCCTATCCCCCCCATGCGTGCTGGAGAGGCCGTTCTGGAGGTCGTCTTTGAGGTTGACGTTAACGGTATCCTGAAGGTTACTGCTACCGAGAAGACCTCTGGTCGCAGTGCCAACATCACCATCTCCAACTCGGTTGGTAAGCTCTCTTCGACTGAGATCGAGAGCATGATCAACGGTAAGTTATACTCCTGTGTTACTTGAGTCGTCAAAGCAAAATTAAACTAAACTTCCTATTTTACAGATGCCGAGAAGTTCAAGAACAGCGATGAGGCCTTCAGCAAGCGATTCGAGGCTAAGCAGCAACTCGAGTCGTACATCAGCCGCGTCGAGGAGATCATCTCCGACCCTACTATGTCCCTCAAGTTCAAGCGTGGCCAGAAGGATAAGATCGAGCAGTCTCTCAGCGACGCTATGGCTCAGCTTGAGATTGAGGAGTCTAGCGCTGATGATCTGAAGAAGAAGGAGCTTGCCCTTAAGAGGCTTGTGACCAAGGCTATGTCCTCCCGATAAAGGAGTCTCTCATTATTTGGCGAATTAGGTCATGGATTATAGATGGGCGGCTGGCTAGGGTCCCTAGAGTCTCCCATAGGTGTTTTTGATGCTCATCTGCGCTGGATTGACATTGGTATCCAGAGGGGGAAAAATAGGACTTGATGGTTCATTCGGCATAGCGAGACACGAGGGAAAACACAAAAAGTCTTCCAGGATGGTCTTGCACTTACCATGATCCTATTACCCACTATATCCCTTCCCCTCACGAAAAAAACAACCACCGTCGGTTGGTTGGCGGCGTATTTGCATGTAGACTAGGGAAAAGGTGACCCAACAGGGATGATTGCTCAATGAATTTTAATGTCTCTCATGCTCACATTTGTTATTCTTGCTGTCTTTAAGGAGATTTTCTGTTTCTGTCGGTGTCATTTTGTATTAAATCGTCTTGGTTGCCCTTTAGGTAAGCTTCGTAGAATATGTCGTGATGCAACCTAGTGGTCCCCCCGCAGTTCTTGGTAGCATTTAACGGGATTCTCCAAGGTCCATGGTCCCGCATATTAGTGTACCTGCTGGAGGGAGAGGAGGGGGAGGGGGAAGATAGTAGTGTTAGTGGTAGTAGTATATACAAGTTACCCTACCTGTTATTGGATTGGATTCAGATTCCAACTTATACATATTTCGTTTACGAATATTTCCTTTTGGCCCTTCGATTCCTATGAACAATGTCATCGAGCGCGCCAAACGACAACATCAAGTCCGAAGCGGGGGCCGCCGAGGCGGAAGCGCAGCTCAACAAGGACTACGACCTCTCGCGGGCGATGGACTCGCGGCGGGGTTTGCGGCAGGGGCTGACGTCGTACGGGGACGCGCACTTCTCGCTGTTCCTGCGGAAGGTGTTCATCAAGGCGCTGGGGTACTCGGAGGACGCGCTGTCGCGGCCGATCGTCGGGATCGCCAACACGTCGTCCGGGTTCAACCCGTGCCACGCCAACGCGCCGCAGCTGCTGGACGCCGTGCGGCGCGGCGTGCACCTCGCGGGGGGGCTCGCGGTAGATTTCCCCACCATAAGCCTCCACGAGTCGTTCGCGGCGCCGTCCAGCATGTTCCTTAGGAACCTGATGAGCATGGACACCGAGGAGATGATTAGGGCGCAGCCGGTTGATGCGGTGGTGCTGATTGGCGGTGCGTGGTAGCTACCTCTTACTATATATATATCTCTTATAATGCTGAACCGCATAATAAATAGGATGCGACAAGACGACCCCGGCGCAGCTCATGGGTGGGATATCGGCGAACAAGCCGATCCTACACCTCGTCACGGGGCCGATGATGCCGGGTAGCCATAAGGGAGTGCGGATCGGGGCGTGCACCGACTGCCGGAATAATTGGGCGAACTTCCGTGCTGGCGTTACTGATATCGAAGACATTGCGGCGCTGAATGAAGAGCTCGCGCCAACGGTAAGTTCTTTCAAAGGAACCCTACCTCTTTTCCCGGGAGATATTAGGTACCTTAGGTATGTATTGGGGATTTGCTGAAGATTAAAATATAGGCTGGTACTTGCGGAGTTATGGGCACGGCGAGCACGAGTAAGAATTGTTTCTCAGAGTCGTTATTTACTCATTTTCGCTATCTGCTTCACTCGCTATTACAAGATAAGATACTATTATATCCAACCCCATAGCGAACCTAAATGGCAACTGATTAACTTGAAGACTCTAGTGGCATGTATCCTGGTAGCACTCGGCCTCATGCCATTTAAAGGGGCAACAGCACCAGCCGTGTCATCAGCTCGTCTTCGAATCGCCGAGGAAACCGGTGCCAACGCCGTGAGGGTTATCTCTGCCGGCGACAAGTTGAAACCCCAGTCCCTGTTAACGCGTGAATCATTTATCAACGCCATCACTGTGCTGCAGGCGATCGGCGGATCGACCAATGCCGTAGTGCATCTAATGGCCATCATCAACCGGCATCCCGCCGTTGCGGGAACAATCACTCTCGATACCTTCGACGAGATCGGGTGCCGCACTCCTCTCCTCGTCGACCTAAAACCTAGCGGCTCCAATTACATGACCGATTTCCACAACTCGGGCGGCATGGCCGCGCTGCTGCGGGAACTCAGGCCGATCTTACACCTCGACGCGCTGACAATCTCCGGGAAGACTCTCGGAGAAGCGCTAGATAGCGAGCGCGCCATGCCGGTGCCGCAAGCCCTCCGCTGCATCCAGCCCTTCGACGCTCCTCTCTACCCGGCCTCGTCGCTCGTCGTGCTGCGCGGGAACCTCGCGCCGGGAGGCGCCGTCCTGAAGGCGAGCGCGTCCAAGGATCGGCGGCTGCTGAAGCACTCGGGACCGGCGGTAGTCTTCGCGGGGGCGGCGGACCTGGCGGCGCGCATCGACGGCGAGGAGCTGGCGGCGACGCCCGACAGCGTGCTCGTGCTGCAGAACATCGGGCCTGTGGGCCACCCGGGGATGCCGGAGGCCGGGCTGGTGCCGATACCGCGGGCGCTGGCGGCGCGCGGGGTCGCGGACATGCTGCGGGTGTCGGACGGGCGGATGAGCGGGACGGCGGGGGGCACCGTCGTCCTGCACGTGGCGCCGGAGGCGGCGAGCCCGGGGTCCGTGCTGGGGATCGTGAGGGACGGGGACGTGGTTACGTGCGATGTCGAGAGGAGGCTTTTGCAGGTGGAGATTAGCGACGAGGAGATTGAGAGGAGGAGGGAGGCTAGGCGGGAAGAGATGGAGAAGGAGGAGAAGGAGGAGGAGGGGGATGGTTTGTCGAAATACCCGTGGAAGGCGAGGGAGAAGATGAGAGGGTATAGAGGCTTGTATATGAGGTCAGTTAATCAGGCAGATCAGGGGGCGGATTTCGACTTTTTGCGTGCTGAGGGGCCGGCGTGATGGTATATTTTTTCACCCTAGGGCAGGGGATGACAGGTACCTAACCTTACCTAAGACTACTTCGCATATATTATGTTTTGGCTTGGATTAAAACGACATACATATAAGTAATTGGAATACCACGTCTTGTCATCCATCTAGTACTCTCTTCACTGACCCTTAACAACGAGAAGAGGCTTTCCGACTTTCTTCGCCTCCTCATTCAACGCATCAATTTCGGCCTGCACGAACGGAATTCCTGTCTTTTCCCTCTGCTCCTGCGTCAGCTGCTCGATCTCTCCCGGGAAGTATATACGCTCGACCCCAGCGGCCTTATCCGAGCCCACGACGCGTTGATACAAAATGTCCATGCGCTCCCGGAACTCGTCGAGGCTCATAAATAGGTCCGGCTTGATAGCCACTAGGAAATGGCCGACATCCGATGCTTTGCTGGGGTCGTACGGGCCGGTAACTCCGCCTGCGAATGCAGAGCCTGTGTGTATTACATACCTAGGATTAGAAGAGACCGACATCACGTAGCTTTGGTTGTGGGAGAGTTCTCACCTGATAGTACCCCTGAGAACACATCCATCATGATCGCCAGCGCCGACCCTTTAGGCCCTCCCATGGGCAGCATAACCCCCTCCAAAGCCGCAGCCGGATCATCCGTCGGTCTCCCTTCCGCATCCAGAGCCCAATCTAGGGGTATCTTCTCGCCTCTCCTCTTCGCCTTGTAAATCTTGCCCCGCGCCGCCACCGACGGCGCCATGTCCAGGATAAACGGCTTCCCCGGATTGCCGCCGGGGGCGCCGCACGCGATGGGCGACACGCCCAGGAGCTTGCTGCGGCCGCCGAACGCGGGGAGCGCGGGGCTCGAGTTGGTGAACACGAGGCTAATCATGCCGGCGTCGATCGCCTGCTGGACAACCCAGGCGCTCATGCCGAAGTGGTTCGAGCGCCGGACGCCGGCCATCCCGACGCCGAGCTCGCGCGCCATCTCGCACGCCGCGCGCATCCCGGCCTCCGCCGCCAGGAACCCGAAGCCGTTGCGCCCGTCGACCCGCGCGACCGCCGGGGTGACCTTGGCGACGTCCGGGGACGCGGCCGCGTCTAGCACCCCGCTGCGCACGCGCGCCATGTACGACGGGATCCGGTTGATGCCATGCGTGTCGACGCCCCGCAGGTCCGCCGCTACGAGACACCGCGCTACGATGGCGGCGTTGGGCTTTGGTACGCCGTTGCCTTCGAGGATGTTCTCGACGAACTTGCGCGCCTCGGAAGCTTCGACTAGGATCTTATCGTCGGCGGGAGGTTGAGTTGTTGAAGTTTCAGCCATGTTACCTCAAGTAGGTACGTTGATAATAATAAGGGTTATAGGGTGGGAAATCAGTCAATTGCTAGGTAATTCAGAACGATTAAATGTGTGATGATGATAACAGGTAGCCAAGATAAGTTAAGGTGTCGAGTATGCCAACCCCGTGCATTGACTTATTCGGAAGATAGGTAGCTTCATCCGACCTCGGACTCGGTGCCGTAGCCGAGATGACTCCAACGGAGCGGAGCTATGCCGAGGTTCTCCGCTTCCAATGAATAGTAGGAGGCACCCCTTTTAAGGCCATACCTATTCCGTCCCTGTTAGTGGGATTTTTTTTATTGTGTATATACTCGTCATATTATTTCCGTTAGCATGCCCATAAGAACCCGCTATGTCGTCGAGCGATGCTATTCCGGTATATAGTAACCGCGAATGAAGAATCAAGAACCAACTGCATTCAGCTGCCTAGAAACTGCTATTTTGTCTTTGGTATAGTGCCGGGAACATCTTAACTGCTAACAAGGTTTATAGAAATGACTGAGCGTTTATTTATACCTACCTAGGTACCGGGTAGGTAGTGTTTTGCGGAAACTTCTCTCGGAAACTTTCCGGGCATTTTGGCCCAAGCAAGGGTCAGCAGAGATGTAAATTTTCTTTTTTTTTTAAAAAAAAGAAAAACTTTATGGAACATGACTACAAGGAAGTACAGAATCTAGTTATATAACACTATCGAGCATTGAACGTCAGAAGAAAGAAATGGCGTATCTAGAACTTTTTGTCCTTACATGGGGTATTTATCCTCGCCGCGTACTCATCTATCTTCACGAAAAGGGGCTCCTTAATTCCCAACACATCAAAATTATACCGGCGACCATATCTCCTACTGTTGAGATGATAGCTCCGGGAAAGCCAAAGGGTACCGTACCGATTTTAGCCTTGCCAGATGGAACTTCCATCAAGCAATCCGTCGCGTTCTGGACTACTTCGAGGATATATGCGAGGTAGCGATGCGCGCGAGGGGGCAACAACAAGAGAGATTCTGGCGCTAACAGAGGAGGCTGCATCCATGTTCGGATTTGCTTGTCGTAAAGGCAGCAAGCTCTTCCAACCAATGGAGCCTGCGAATCATGTTGCGGCAAGCCTGGCTATGGGCTTTGTGGAGAGAAACAGGAGACTTTTCGAGGCGTATTACGAAGGCCGGTTTAGAGGAGGCGATCCTCTTGATGCTGAGAGGGTTACCATCGCAGACTGCGTCCTGTGTTCGCTTCTGCAGTTCGTCAAGGAACTGTATGGAGTTGATGTGCTGGCGGGTCCGGAACTGATGAATCTCAAACGATTTTATAGTACGTTTAAGGAGAGGGATAGCGCTAAGATTCCCGATCGATTTTACCCCCAGGGTCTTAAGGTGCTCGCTTCTGTCTGGTATTAAGACTGATGACGGCGATCAACCGAGCGTGGAGGGAAACATTATATGTACCTAGAGAATAGGTACCTGTTAATAGTATATGTGTCTCCGGGCTTAGAGACTACTTCTAACTTCAGCAAGTTAATATTGGACCCGGGCTTAAGGTGTGCTAGTTATAGTAGATTCCACGCAGAGTCGAAACCGCCTATTCTGAAGGAGTCTCTGTAGTAGTCCAATCTTAGTCCTAGCTTGGTGCGGTAGACACTTAATTCGGAGGGGTTATTGCAACCATCGTACATGTGGTATTTTGCCTTAAATATGGCATTATAGTATGTTGAATCTGCATCTGAGAGCAATGTTCTAGCTTATACTACTCGCCGCTCACTAGTAAGGTAGCATTTACAGGCGCTCGAGAGGTTTCTTCGAATCTGGTTCACGCTTGACCATATTAGGGACGATGCATCTTTCAGCATACGTTACTATGTAAGCTCTAGTGCCCCTGCTAACCAGTAGCGGTGTGTATAACTATCTCGTTTGGCCCACCTCCTTGTCGCAATTCACATTTAAAATCTAGTCAAGCAAAAGGATGATCCTCCCATCCTGTTGGGACCACGTGTCAGTATAAAAAGGAGAACAACTCAACTGAAGGCGTTCCTTCCTATCCTTTTCATCCTCTTGGAAGGAAATGATCGGACCCTTTGAACCAAAAGCAGATAACATACGTATACATCGAACTGGACTGAACCCCTTATAAAGCCCAAATACCTAGGTAGTTTAGGTTCCATCGCGAGCGGGTTTATCAGAGAGGATATTGGATCTGATTATCTGTGTGGCCACGCGGCTTAAGCGGAAACATGTAAAAGCTTATATTTACAGAGCGAACCAAATTCACATAGAGCTTGATTTTATTATTGGATATCATGCATGCATGGAGATAGCTTGTTTTCATTTCCATTCATTTCTATATGCTATCCCAACGCAAACACCTCAGGCAGACATAACCTTAGTACCAATAAATAGAATTCATATCCATGTCCTCCTTATCAGATCCCACCTGTCGAATTAAACCGAGCTTCCGGCCACAATGTCCCGTTAAGCAATGCTTGGGGGTTCGTTGACCACGTCGTCCTTCTTAGCTATGCTCGGAGGCTCGTTGACAATATCTTCCCTCTTGGCGATGGATGGAGGTTCATTAACGACGTCTTCATGTCGCCTAGCAATGGAAGGCGGCTCGTCGAAAATGTTTTCTTCTCGCCTTGCAATAACTGGGGGCTCGTTTACTATCATCTCCCCTCTGGTAGACAGAGAACCCTCAGCTATGGCCGCTTCTATAGAAGAGTTAGTTCCGTACGTTGAATATGACCGCTGCTCTCCCAGATGCTAGGTGTTTTACTTACTGCGCGGAAGCGCTGTAGCAGTTGATATGATGGCAAATGCCAACAAGAAAGGCTTGCTCAGAAGCATATTGATGTCGAACACAATGTGTAGGCGAAAAGATGATAATCAAGTTATGTTAGGATGATGACTTTATAGTGGAAGCTTGTCTCTATATCCGTGGCCCTGGAGTTCTTGGCCTACCGTTGGTTTGGGAGGATGCCAATATATGCTGAAGAATCTCGCAAAGTAGGACCCAAAAGGACAAAAGTAGGGTGATATGTGGCTGTCCCCACGAAGGCGGGCCAACTTCTCCTCTAACCACGGGCGTCTCTCATCTGGATCGAGCTATTGGCTGCGACGAATTCGGGCGAATAGACGTGTTTATGCAACACTAAGGCGCTACGAGGAAAATCCCGCCGTCACATCGAAAGGAATCTTCAGTAGACAGATAGAGCCTTTTCTTGGATTATGGTTGGAGATTATTATGTATTTTGTTTTCTAATGTGACGACGGCGCATATCTGTGCTACCATGTGATTCCTCAACACCTCGAAGATCTGGATCCCGCCTTATGCAAGTCCAGTGCCGATGGCACCCTGGATGCCTTATACGGAATGATCATCCATAGCCATTGAATTGGGCGATTCTTCACGTCTATACTCGCATGAGAGGACTAACCGACTTTACACATTTCTGTCGCCCTTTCTCCACGTTCAAAACTCTCCTCCACTCTCTTGAATTCGTCGTGGTTTGGTATATCGAACAAAAACACTGTCCAGGCCAGTGCTCTTCTAACTCCAATGTCCGAAAAACACGAGTATAAGCCCTTAATGGGCGAAGAGATAGGCGAAGACATCCGAGGCCTCAGAATCTCACATTCCGCAAAAGAAGAAAGAAATAACAAACGGCTTCAGCGGTTGAATATAGTTCTGATAATCCTCGTTTCCCTCTTACTCTCCTTAAACATCTTACAGATCAGCCTCTACAAGGTGCTATTGTCACATACCACCCAGAGCGAGTCTACGACATATCGAACGAAATATGGTATGCTTGATACCTGCCTTGAGCACTTTAGAACCCTTACTCACATCTTACTCTAGCTGGACTGAAAGAAGGAGAAATAGATGTGTTCTGGAATCAGAAAGGCGCTTACGCCGACCCCAACGATGAAGTGCGGGATCGCCTTTGGGATAGCCTAGATTTCGATCCGGGTGTTGTCGCGGTACCTAAGTCATGGGCGGCAGAGAAAGGCTTAGACGAAGCGGCGACGTTTCCCTGGGATTCCAGTAAATCCCTCTACTTTGTGAACGCTTACCACAGCCTGCATTGCATCGTATGGGTTACCCAGATCTTTCCGACCAATCACATGCTAAGATTTATCGCAGAAGCAAGTTTACCGGGCTTTCAGGGACTACCGGATGGGGAACCTACCGTCGATATCGAACGGGCACGTAGTCCACTGCCTTGACCAGCTACTTGCAGATATCAAGTGCCAGGCAGACGACACGCTCCGCGCCACCAATGTCTCGACACCTCACAATTCGGCGGTATACCAGACGCACAAATGTCGCAACTGGGACGCCCTGGAGAAGTGGACGCAGACTTATCCGAGCTGCTACCGGTACGGAAATGGCACGTTCGAGGATAATCAGCCCAGCCAGCTTCCGAGATTTCGGTTCTGCCAGGAGGGCACCCCCGAGTGGGAAAAGGCGCGGAAGTATTTCGGAAAGGGAACGGACTGGAAGCCGACTGAGGAGAAGAAGTTCAGCTGGGTTGATTGGGGTTAAGCAAGCATAAGCATGCCTGGATATAGTTAGGGGTTGTTAACTGGAATATGTTCACTAAATTAATTTAACCAAGGCGTTTGAACGCTTCTCGAGACTTCTTTCAAACAAGCTAATGGCAGGTAACTAACTTTGAAGTTGCTCCAAAGTTGATAAATTTCATATACTTGAATACCTACGCAGTTTGTGATGGTAACCTGCCGTGCGACCTCAGCCGTGAGGGAACAAAGTTCTGGACTAAAAGTGTACCTACCTAAAATTTATTGTTGGCACAATTGCTTATTACAGTCTATCTGACCCATGAGTGGCACGATCATAGGACTTTTGTCGAAGCCTGTTAAGCTCTACGTCTGAGTTGGGTAGTACGGCATATTGTCTAAGACATCATCGAAGAATAACACCTCTTCGGTATCTACACCAACTTTATCTCAGGTAGTTAAAGTTCTTGAAATACGTTGTTGTCTCTTAGTTGTGGCATCCACAGTAGGTGCCACTCATCCAACGAGGAAACACCGAGGAGATACCACCGATCATTCAGGTCGGAGTGGAAAGACTTTCTCTCATGATTGTGGGATGTTGTAGGATGTATCATTCTTTTCTATCGCGTTCGTTCTCCTAAAAGACGAATCCAAATCGTTGTCCTAGTTAGGGATCTTCTTTTTTTTCTTGATTGACCCAATGGAACCGAGGCTTAATAATACAGTAAGATCTAGGTTAAACAAATAAGCTTAATCGAGTAACAAGAAGCGGTATGGTGGTATCTTCTCTCGTGTAAATAGTCCAATCATCTTAACAACAGGTTTAAATATTAAATTGCCGACGTTACAGGAGGCAAGTTAAAACACATATGGTCTATGCAAAAAAAGTAAGTAGTGGTGATAGCCTATGCTCCTCTCGAAGAGCTATGTATTGTACGTACATGTAATCCATGTCTGTGCGCGATCCTTCCGGGCCGTGCCACAGAGAGGCGCGATGCAACGCAACATCGGTAATCATTTTGACTGTGGGAGGAGGTCAGCACCGTAGTAATCCGCAGACGCCACTCTTACTGCATGCTAGAAGCCCAGTTAGAGGCCTTGTAGGAATGCTCTGACACCTTTTATCGAAATTGATGTACGATATGTGCTACCTGACATTGAATAGCGCCGGCACATAGAAAGGTATGCTATGGTTAAACCAAACCTTTGTTAGACTATGTTGGAGCTTGCTGTCTTGTCTGTTTGAAGACTCTTAGAAGTAACCATTGCAATGGGATTTTCGACTTGATTTACCGCAGTATATTAGATGCTAAGTCTCTTATAGGCAGGCTTTCGAAACCCATAAGCAGACTTATATGGCGGATAAATGTATATTAGATACCTCAAATATACCTGATCTTCAATAGCAGTTCGTGGTATTAACAAACCTGTCACTAAACTAAGAGATCCTGTCTATATCGAGGCACTTTTTCAAATATCCAAAGCTTGAACTAAAGTCATAATAATATCATGGTCTCTCCTACGCTTCGTAATTCCGTTTATCCCTAGATCTTAGTGCTTGACCGTATCTCATCAAGAGTAATGGGACGGGTATAAAGGCTAGCGAAATAAAGCCCATCACCGAATTACCCCAGCCAAGACCTAATCTCTGATACAACGGTGGCCCTGCGAGCGGCAAAAATGTTGCGCCAAGGTTTCTCAACACGCCGCACCCGGCAATTGCGCTTGCGGCGTATATACCGAATGCGTCAACGAGGTAGCTTCGCACCGGGATTGTCGTGGAAACGAGTGCCACGCCCATGATCCCGGTAGCGATGATTGGCGCCAAGAAATGCGTATGAACTTCGGCCGTCCATCCGTACATAAACAGGCCGACGGGGAAAACTAACCCGCTGAATATCACGGGCGGGAGACGCTGTTCGGGGCGTGCTTGTCCGGATTTAGCCTGTCGGCGAACCCAGATATCGAGGGTCGCTCGACAAAAAAAAACGCCAAGCACGCAACCGATGCCTGACACCCGAGAAGTTAGCGGATAGTTAAAGCGACGTAGTTCCAAGTTCACTTACCAATTCCTAGGAAACTAAGACCAACTACGCTTGTCGAGAAGTGATAGGTGGATTCAAAGACAGTGGTGATGGTTGTCGTGACCAGGTAGAAGTATCCGTAAACCACGGCAACATATAGCGACAACAGGAACACAACGGGGGATGTGAAAAGCATCACTATCGGCCGTACGCAAGCATTTTTGAACAGCTGCGACGCCGTATGGTCTGTTTCGTACTTGGACCTGATGTTAGGGTTATTGGTCTCCTTGCGGAGCCGCTCTGCTTTCTTCTTGAGGATCTGCACGGAATAGGTCTCGCGCAAGAAGAACAGAAACCATATCTCGAGGAAGCCGGACAGGATCATGATGAGCCAGAAGCACCACCGCCACCCCATCGCGTCGCCGAGATAACCGCCTATGATAGGACCGACGACGGGGCCTAGCATCGTCGCAAGACCTACCATGGACATCGCGCTTCCTCGCTGCTCAACCCGAAATAGATCGCCGACGATGCTGGGGTTGAGCGTCTGGGATACGTTCGCCAGGCCGTTGAGGAAGCGGAACGCTACCAGCATCTGGATGTTAGTGCTCAGGGCGCAGGCCATCGAGAAGATGATGCAGAAGACGTTGCCGGCATGGTAAATATACAACCGGCCGTAGAGCTCGGAGAGCGGAGCGACGATGAGCGGGCCGAAGATCTCGCCGAGCTCCCAGACGGAGACGATGAAAGTTATGTAGAAGTCATCCGTCTCGTTGAAGTCGGCCATGATCCGGGGCGCGACGGGCGCGCAGATGATCGTCGCCAGAGATCTTTAGAAATGAATGCATGTCAGAAAAATAGAGCGCAGAAAAAAAAGCACAGAGATCGGGAAAAGACTCGCACTGTGAAATCCAACAAGGAGCCCAGAGCAATCAAGGTCCATTTGAGCTTCGGGGACCAATTTTGGGGATTGGATGAATCTGTCTCATCGCCAAAGTCAACAAGGCCCCCTTGCACAGCTGTTTCTGATTCTATTCGATCCTTATCCATCGGCCGAGCCAAAATTGGCGGGCAGGGGGCCTTTTCTATTTCGTCAGATGCCTCTATGAAATTGGTTGATTTAAGATTGTCAGGGGATATGTCGCTGGATTCGGCCATTATAAAATGAGTGAAGTTGGCATTAAGTTAGGTAGGTACCCTAGGTATCAATATGCTCAAGAGGAAAGATTGAGTGTCGAGTTTCAGTAGGAGAAACTGTTGTTGATGATGAAGGATTTCTAACCTTGGACAAAGCCAATAATACAAGGGGACGACTTTCAAGGTTAGATTGATGAAATCAAAAATACCGTATATACCTAAAAGGTACCTAACCTTCTAGGAGGTAGCTTAATCTATTCCTTTTTAATAACAGGTACCTAAAGTGGCTTCCAAGTGAATATTTAAAAATTGTTATATTTACTGCAAGACTTCTCAACTGGAGCGTAGAGTTCGAGAAGACATAACCCAATATTCTATATTTGTGCTGTAAGCTTCAAAACCAGCGGGAATTTACAGCTTTCCAGCACCCCGCGTAGACCCCCGCAACCTCCCTTACATGGCGCTTTTGTTCGTTTCGTCCCCTCTGAAAACAGCGCCAAAGGCATTTACTTTAGCCCGTGGACTTCATGGCGACTCTAGTCTTATTACTGAATTAAAAATTATAATTCAAGTATATAGTAGAGTTTCTGGCTTTGGTCATTGTATAAGAAACTGAACTTCCAGGTGCTAAGCATTGTATGGCTGAAACTAACTGAGCCCGATGCTCCGGAACGAGGTTTCAAAACGCTAAGACAGGTACCTAAGGTCTTCACGATCTTTTACTTGCCACCCGAGTTTTTTTTTTTTAAAAAAAAAAAAGAAGTTGAATGAATGATCTTCAAACAAACGAACCAGGGTATCCTTTAACAAGTAGATAGATACCTAGGTACCTAGGGTAAGCTTTTAGAATGTTTGATGGCTCTACATAGTAGATAGGCTGCTTATTTACGATGCGGAACTCTGATTGGCTGATGCGTCATGTCGCATTCCGAAAGGGGTATACACTAAACCCGGCTCGGGTTCTGATTGGTCATTCTCCGTAGTTTGATTTTCCCAAGACCCTTCAATGTGCGAGATGTTGGGGGAGTTGCTGACGCGCCTCATAACATGGATCCAGTTTATCCATGTAGGTAATAGGTACCTTGACCTAATATTTTACATAGTATAAACTGTATCTATTGGGTAGATTTTACATCCCTTGCGCTGCTCGGATCTCGCTTCATAATGAACCCATGGATCGGACACCCGAGCCTTTCTCTCTCCGCCGTGAATTCTTTACTGGGATTCTCCTCCTGCGCGTCAAGATTAAATTCGCCGATAATGTAGTACCCTTGTTTTTCGTATGCGCGACGAGCCATCTCCGTAGATTCAACAAAAGATTCTAGGCCAAGCTCATCCGCTTTTCGAGCCACCCATTCCAACATTAAGTTTGCGGCTCCCCGCTTCCTGTGTGCCGAATGCACAAAACATAGCGATACGACTGTATATGGTATTTCTGACTGGTAAGTGGCGCACGAAGCTAAGAGGGGTAAAGTGAGACCTACGTATGTGCGGCTTATTCATAAGGGCTGGGCGATGTTTTCCTAAGGAAGCGAGGAGATGATCTCCGACTTGTCTTAGGGGACCTTCTGGCAACCAGGAAGCCTTGCGCGGAAGCTGTTCTACGGCGTATGGATTTGTCTCGTAAATGATATACCGCGTGCCACCGATCACTTCGCCAGTACCCTCGTCGGTAGCATAAACCCAATGACTACCAGGCTGCATCTTATGCCAGACCAATTGGCGGGCACAAGCTTCCTCCGGCGAGGTACCTTTGGTGAGTTGCCAGACGCCATTGAAGGGGTTATCGTAGGCTTCGTGCGCTACGGCGTTTACCGCCTTGAAGTCCTCATCGTTGGTGAGTTCGTGGAGCTTCAAAGACATTGCGAACGAAAAGCAACAAGAAGACTTGGAGCGAAGAACCAAAGATAGGATTAGTTGAAGCTGAAGATCAAACGTTCGGAACAAAGCCTAGCTATCTCTCGTGTATCTCCCTTCCAACGAGCACAATGACGGTTGATCCGATGTAGGATACTATCACGTGTATCCAAGTAATTCCGTTTGCGATGTATGTACAGGTACCCGGACAGATTTAAGACCGGGCTGTCCAATTGAATTTGGAGATGGGTTGAATGGTCAAGCGTTATGGTCCAAATGTGACCAGTAGGGAAGCTTAGCACCTGCGTCCAAAGTTGTGAATGGCTAATGAATGGTTACATCTTGAGGTACCTACATGGGCACATGGTAACCATTATCTCATTACAGTGGGAAATAGAAGTCGGTAAGCGTTGTATCCTCAATGCTTGGTTCAATGCTTAGCACAATGCTTAGCACCCAGCGCAGCCTATACGGGCGCCCTCAGCTTGTGTTTCGGTAGCAGCCAAGACGACAAGGTAACAGTCAACCTTCCTCTCGTAATATTTTGTTCACGCGTGCATATTGAAAAAAACGTGTGTTCAATGCAACACTTTTTGTCCTTCCCCCCCCTCTGCTCCCGGGATTGGACCTTCTTCTTGTAATAGAGCCGTACACACATAAGCCACCAGTATTATAGGTAGTTCTGAAATGTCAGCTACCTACCTAGGTCTAATATGATCTGCTTCTGGTACGGGAGCTGACGCCGCAGCTCGCGTTAGCAGACTATTTGGCAGGCTATTTGGGTCGCTCGCCATCTTTGGAATCGCCTGAATCCTTCTGTAGCAACGCCCTGCACAGCGCTCACTTGGCAGATCGCCAAGTTAATTACAACGCCCAGCCCACCGAATATCAGTCATAGCTACCTCGGCCAATTTTTTTTTCTGATATATTCTTTTCTAATCTGGTCCCACCGCCGTATGGTAGTATTACTAGTGTCGAGCAGGTGAAAGACGACATTGGAAAACCATGATCACGGCTCGATGAACTCCTCCGACACAAACGTCTCCCTGCACGACAGTCCCGACAACCACGGGTCGGTGGTTAACGTGGTATCATGGTTTCTTGGCATTTGCAGCTTTCTCCTGGTTTGCACTAGGCTCGTGACGAAATGGGGAGTCTCCAAGTCGTTCCATGTGGACGACACTATGATTGTTGTGTCGCTTGTAAGCCGCCTCTGGCAATATCGCATTTGATTAATACGGCGTTCTAATTTTGATAGGTGTTTAGTATTGCGCAGACGATAGCGGCGTCTATCGCGGTTGGAAATGGGTTGGGGCGACACCAAAATATTCTGTCTGACGACAACATCATATTCTTTCAAAAGGTCCGCTGTGCCCGTCCGCATGTCAGATTGGCAATTACAATCGCTAACAATCTAGCCAGTCTTATTATGCCGCGAATGTCCTTTTCGTGGCGAGCCAGGCCTTCTCTAAACTCTCCGTCATCTTTTTCATAAGAGTGATATCGCCCATCGATTTTCACAGAATTCTGACCTTGATCCTTACCGTAGCCACCCTCGCTTGGGCGTCGTCCTCGGTGTTGATGTTGATATTCCAATGCGATACGCCGGGGACCTGGAGAATTCTTGGAGACAATTGCATAAATCAAAACGCGATGTGGAATTATATCAACACCGTCGACATCGTACTTGATTTCTGTCTAATATGGTTGCCATTCGTAGTCGTGTGGAAGTTACAGACCCATCTAAAGCGCAAGATTGCGGTCATATCATGTTTTGCGACTCGAATCTTGTAAGTCTCCGACGGAGTGGCGGTTCATAACTACCTCGACCTAAGCTACCTGTATACTAATGCATACCTAATGCTCTAGGACTATTGCTGCACTTATTTGGCAGATGATAGAGTCGCAAAAGGTATCGAACCACCAAGACGCTACATTCGCATACTGGCTTATTGGTGTCGCGATGACACTGGCTCAAAACCTCGGTATCATGACTGCTAGCGCTCCATATCTCAAGCCATTTCTCGACAGTCTGGAATCCGGAATGATCCGAAGCGATGATCTCCGTCGTCGCGGGAATGCCACGGGGAAGTCATCGTACGGATACTGGCGGAAACAAGACGGCTCCGGCGCATCGAAATCTACAAATTCTGCGTCGCACGAGCTGGGAAACCTCGGAATGGCCAACGCTGAGGTAATTACTTCCGTTACCGTTGGGACAGCACATAATCCGCCAGAATGGGATGCTAGCAGCCGCTCTAGCCAAACAAAGCTTATCAAGCAAGTCAAGAGCTGGGGAGTTACGAGTTCACCGACCCCGCCTGCCGAGTAGTTATTTCATATTAGGGGTTACAAATCCGTAGATACTTTGCGCAGTAATGTCTTTCTTTATGATAATGCCTTTTTTTTTCTTTTTTGTTTTCTTGTTCTGCAGTAGCGGCGGGACATCCCGCCAAATCCGCCGCGGTAAGTGGCTTAATTCCCATGTCAATGCCGATGCCTGTGTGCGGCGAGGTTCACGGTTTATTATACCTAAACTACCTCTATACTACATTCTATATATATTTGCCACTGGACCGTTGTACAAATGAAAGATTTTCTTCAGTGCAATTATAACTGGTTATTTAGATGTCCGTAGCTGGAAAGAATTAACGACCTATGCCTCAAATAGTACGAGAGAGAAATATGTCTCTCAGTTATATGCTAGAGTAAATCATTCCCGTTTACGTCGAGCTAGGTATATGATTACCTATGATAGGTACCTAAGATAGGATGCGGTGTACTATGTATTGCGTGCCGTCCTTGGGCTGTGGTTCGTCGAATAGATTAGCATGCCTAAAGAAATCCTTCCATGCAATGCACGGTCATCAACATTGGTAGCTCGTCTGGGGCCACGACGGGGAGTATTTCCGGCTAATGGCCGAATGTATCGCTACTTGACCAGCTTAACCAATCTAGCAGGCAGGCAGGTTGCTCAAAAAACGACGTTGTATCCCTTATCTCGCAACCCTCCCCCCTTGCTCATCCGCGTTGTTTGAAGAGAGAAACACTGGCTTTTCACCCGTTACCAAAGGGTGAGTGCGTTGCGTGATATGTAGGTACGTCGGCCCCCCGACTTCGCGAAAATATTCTAGAACAGGACGTTGGAAGCATGCTGGTAATGGGTGCACCCTGCTCGAAGGCTTCAATAATTTCAATCCCTCGGTTTCAGCTCGGGGCTGAAACCGTCCACTAACAGAAATATGTATGCATGTAGGCTCGCTTCTCCTCAAGCTCGTAGATCTTTCTGGATTATATCCTACTATTACTTGCTACTACTCCTACTCCTACTCCTACATACTACTACCCACTCGCTGTAGATTACCATGCTCTCTAATTCTTGCCATTGGACGTAAATCGCAAAGAACTCAGAGCCACCGCGAAGCCTTCTCGCCCTCCGGGTAGGACGTGAAGGAAGCAATAGCGCCCCCTAAGTTAAGATGTCGAACGACTACGAGCTCAAGTCGACGAAGCGCGACGACAATAAGGCGATGTCTACCGAGCTCAATATCGAGCCGACGGAAACGACGGGAGGAGGGAAGAAGTCGATTATCGATCGCGACAATGAGACTCTTACTCGCCTCGGCAAAGTCCCCGTACTCAAGGTAACGAGTGATATCGATCTATCTATTGTTAATATCTACTGGAGAGCGGGACTAACACATTGCCTTATAATAGCGCAATTTTGCCCTCATGTCCATTCTCGGTTTCAGCTGCACGGTTATGAACACCTGGGAGGGAGAGCTGGTGTACGTTTTTTTCCTCCCTCACCGTGCGCATACTTGTTTTTTATATATATACCAAAAATTGACAATATGCAACTATAGGCTTTTCCTTCAAGCGTACGAGAATGGCGGTTCTGCAGGGTCTATATATGGGTTTATAATCGTTTGGATCGGCACCCTCTGTGTCTTCGCAACGATGGGGGAGCTAGCATCCATGTGAGTGAGCAGCGCGCTGTCCCGGCCCCTTCCCATAGCAAGGGGCGCAAAAAAGCTAACATCACTTTCACGTACAGGGCGCCGACTTCAGGAGGCCAGTACCATTGGGTGTACATGTTAGCGCCGAACAATTGGCGCAAGTTCATGAGTTACTTCATCGGTACGTCTCGATAGCTACCTCCTACGTTCTTGTTTCCCCGAAAGGCTTGGGCTCGGGCTAAGAATTTATACAAGGCTGGTTGACGGTCATCGGGTGGCAAGCCGCCGTCGCGAGTCTGGGCTATCTTGCCGCCGGATTGATCCAAGGTGTCGCCGTGATGGGGAATCCGGAGTACGTCCCGCTACCATGGCAGAAACTCCTGCTGCTGTACGCGTCCGTCGCGTGGGCGGTATTCGTCAACACGATCGTGAGCAGCGCCCTGCCGAAGGTGGAAGGTCTCGTCCTGATCCTTCACATCCTCGGTTTCTTCGCGATCCTCGTGCCGCTGGTCTATCTGAGCCCGCATAAAAGCGCCGAAGAGGTTTTCACCCAGTTCTCGAACGGAGGAGGGTGGCCGACGCAAGGCCTTTCTTTCATGCTTGGGATGATAGCTGCTGTGTTCAACTTTCTTGGTATGTACCTACCTCTTACCGCACCTCATTTGCTGCTGAGATATGACATGGCTAATAAGAGATAGGCGCTGATGGTGCTGTGCACGTAAGCACACTTATAGAGAAATCCCCTCCTAATTCAGACCCGCTAATGATTTTCTATAGATGTCCGAAGAGATTCAGAACGCGTCCGTGATCGTCCCACGAGCAATGATTTTCACGGTTCTCCTGAACGGTGTTCTAGGGTTTGGCAGTCTACTTGCTTTACTATTCTGCATTGGCGACATTGATGCGGCTCTCAACTCGCCCACTAAATACCCCTTTATGGAGATATTCCAACAGGGTGTGGGGTCTCAAAAGGGCGCCCAAACCATGGCCTCGATCCTTGTAGTCTTGAACCTCTTTGCGATGGTCTCTCTGATGGCTACGGCTTCCCGAATGACTTGGTCTTTCGCTCGAGATAGGGGCTTACCGGGTTGGTTCTATATTAGCAAGGTAGGTGTCCTCATTGGTATCGATCAAACTCATTGCAAGACTGACGTGAATTCCTAGGTCGAGCCTAAGACGTCTATTCCGGTAATTGCAATTGTTCTCACCACGATCATCTCTTACCTCCTCGCCCTCATCACCCTAGGGTCCTCGGTAGCGTTCAACGACATCGTTTCCTTGACTGTGAACGGTTTGGACGGCGCGTACCTTATCGGAAACGGTCTTCTCCTCTGGCGCCGATTGACAGGCGGTATCCGTCCGTACAACCGGGAAAACAGGGCATTGACCAACACGAACCACGAGAACCTGTCGTGGGGACCTATGAAGATCCCGGAGCCATTCGGAACTATCGTCAACGCATTTGGCTGCGCATTCCTCCTGGTCATGTTGTTCTTCAGCTTCTGGCCTACTCACGTCAACCCCACGGCCGAAAGTATGAACATGAGTGCTTTGATGGTTGGAGCGACGCTTATCTGGTCCGTGGTATACTACGCCGTGTGGGCGCGGAAAGTGTATTCCGGGCCGGTTATTGAGATTAATAACAGTTAAAAGAATGGTGCTAGGAAGTCGATATAAACCAGCTGAATACCTGTGTCACATATTACAATAATAAACAATGCCCATACAACTTGACATGGAAACTTTCCTTTTTTTTTTTTTTTTTTTTTGAACATGAGACCATGCCTTCTTAGAGAGCAAGTGCCTACCTCCAAAGGTGGTATTGTATGTACCTTGTATGCCGGGTGCCGCATTGGCAGGATTCACGACAATGCAAATTGCCAAGCGAAATCTCTTGTCCAGCCCGGCCTGCCAAGGATGCTAAGCACACCGATATGTAACTCATGTCGGTAGATATAGGAATCCTGAGGATGCGGGACGAGCTTGTTTTGACGACGATCTTCAAGGACTTTTCTGCACTCAAGATAGTTTTACGAAATGACTTGAAGCTCGGCCGTGGATCATCTCTGGAGATGATTCTTGTGAGTGTGCCACACATGAGCCACGAACGTGGCTCCTTCTGCTCTTCTTCAGTGTTGAGTGATTGTTTGTAAAAAAAAAATAATAAAAAAAATAAAAATCTTTTCTTTTACATAGACAATACACACACACTTGTCAATTCTTTAATAGGGCTGTCGGCTTTGCTCGATATTTTCCATCATTGTAAGTACCTAAAGGTAACTGAAACTTTATCATGGGCGAGGTATCTCAAACCCGCCCGGTCTTAGTCGTTGAAATACCGCGCCCTTGTCATATTTCTGCTGCACATGTCTCAGCCTTTTTACATTTTCCTCGCCATATCGTCTGAGAACATCCTGATCCATGCTTGCTGCGTTCATGAAGATCTGGTGAATATCTCATTAGATTCTCCGACTAGGCTGGAAACTTGTTGTGGTCCATTCGATTCTGAAGTTATTGTTAGTCCTCATTCAATTCAAATTATTCCTATAAGCAAGCTTGCATATACCGTGGGACCGAAGGAATGGGATATTTGCTGATTAAGCTATGAATTGTTCTAAGGCCAGTCGTATCAAGCGATGGGGTCCATCTTTTGTCAAGCCGGAGAAAAGGGGCGAATGCCCCAGGGTCTTTCCCAGGCTCGAGGTATGTGAGGCCAATAACAACTCCAAGAGTCGTTTAGTCACATTAAACTTGATGTTCAATTACGCATGGGGGTCCTTCTTAGGATCTGTCTGAAACTTTGCCAAAGCATCTAGCACGTCGGACCGGTCCTCATAAGGGCACACCTTTGTCTCTCACTAAATATGATAGTGAGAATATTACTATATATACCTGAAAGTAGGGAGAGATTGAACGACGTAAGATTTGGGTGTTAGTGAGGGCTGGGCTAGTGTTGGTAACTGGGAGCGTTCAAGGGCTGTCAATACAACAATGTAAGACTGGTAGCAGGATAATTATAGTGGTCTTAGCATTCTCGATATTTCTGGTGATTGTATGTGGTATTTTCTCTAAATAAGGGGCATCTATTTCTTTGATATCTTCTTAGCCTTGTTTAGGCCATTGCCTCTAACGTGTATATACCATGTAATGGCCGTAACCTCCAAGTAAGCCCGATGAATTTGGTGACTCTATTGGAGGAAAGAGCTTGGCAATACTTGATAAGTTATAAGCAAGTCGCCCATTACCTAGGTAGCTAGGTACCTAGGTCATTATGATGGAAAGCATCGTTGGCTAGTGTCCCGTACAAAGTAAGCCAACTATCATATGCCTACCCCTAGTATAATTACCGTCAGGTATGTATCTACCTGGTAGGTAGAGTATAGGGTATTGCAGCCAGTACGTAATTGAAAAGATCAATTACTCCTAGTTGATTACCTCCTATGAGTGTAAAGCCTACAACCTTTCTGCTGTCTACCTAGGTAGGATTCATCCCTACAACACATCGAGTGACATTGTGTCAAAAAAGACGTCTATGAGTCGTAGTAGGATTCTATGGTGGTCTTGGCCATCAAAACTCGTTCGCTTGTTGCAGCCGCACATTTGAAGATCCTATCCGTTGAACCTCCATTGATAGGTCAAAAGCTACCCCCCATCCCGTTGTAACTCGCAATATGATACTCCATTGGGGGCTGCTATTTAAGGATACCTGATTTATTGGAGGGGCATGATCTGGATGCTCATGGGGCTGATTTTTTTTAAAAAAAAATAAAAATAAAAATACATAACGTAGGGTTCCATGCTTGCAACATCAATCTAGAAAGTGATGGAGCGTATAGAAGGCTCTTGTAAGAGGTCTGATATATATTCGCTAAGTGTCGCATTTCGAGTTCCAGTTCGATCCAAACCCCTTAATTACCTAACCGTTTACTTCGAATCCATGCACGTTGCTGCCTTAGGAACCTAACTCATCCTTGCCTTTTATATCAAATTGAAAATGGGTTCACCGTTGGATGCCTTACCGCCTGGGACAGATCTCTGCCAATTGCCGACCGGTAATCCTCCCCCGGGGCAATCATCCGACCTTACCAGCAGTGACCTGAAATCCCTGACGATTTCCCTGAGTGTTATACTGGCGACGATTGCGGTCATATTTGGCCTTGGAAGACTCTACGTCAATATTCGGAAGTTGACAATGGGCGATTGTGAGTTATCCATCATATACCTACGCACAAGCTCATCTGGATACCAATAAATGTCTGCCAGTTTTTGTATTTATCGCCGTTATATCGAATGTTATCACAGTGGTTTTGATGGTTATGTGTATGCAATATCATATCATGCGTTCCTACTCAATGGATTGTTCATCTTCCCATCTCCAGACGCCAAATACTTCCGGCACATATGGAATCTACCTTTATGCTGGATCGATGATCAGTACAGGAAGGTGAGTAGTTATTTCTTAACAAATGCCCATGAGACCAGGTACTAATGCATGTGTATACCTAAACCCCCAGATAACATATATATTGGAGATGCTTGTAACATTCAGTATATTCCCCGCCAGAGCAGCCACTCTACTATTATTCCATCAGCTCTTTATTGTCTCGCGACCGATGAGTATAGCTATATGGATAGGTATGGTTATTAGTATTGTAATCACGGTGGGATGCTTGGGAGTCTTGACATATAGCTATGCTGTGGGAATCGGAGATCAATCCGGCGATGCTAATGGCACCATTACTTTTTGGATGTTCCAGTTGTCGATTGCAGGGGCCGCATTAGACACTTTGATCGACATCTACATCTTCATACTGCCATTGCCTATTATCTCTAAGCTAAACCTCTCCAAGAAGAAAAAGTTGCAGGTCTCGGCTATATTCTTTATAGCGCTACTGTAAGACAATCGACGTCGAAAAAACATGCCTGCTTCAATTGTATGCTTAGCTGATACCCTCCAGGGCCATCGCCGCCAGTATCTTGTCACTTGTCTACAGAGTCGAGGCAGTCCAGAGTGACAACAATGATAGCACATATAATACTGCAGTTGTGCTGATATGCAGGTAAGCGTCCTGTTTACCTTCCATTGTATTACATTTGGAAAGAGACAAAGATGCTAAGGCATTACCAATAACTTCCTCAGTCTCATTCAAATGAATGTGACGCTCATAATATGCTCCGCGACTGCATTTGTCCGCTTCGTGCGTCACCACATCTTGGAGTTGCGTATCTTCAATGCCCTCCGCTCGACTTTAGGAGCCAGTAGTAGCCTGAATGGCCGACGTGGCCTATCGAACTCCTGGCAAAACCCCAATCATCCACGTACCGGACGTGACGTACCACCAAACCAGAAGCAAAAGAGTTTCAGGAGTATGGTTGATTACGCCGAGGTAAGCGACACATGGTTGCTTAATAGCGGGGCTGCGATGGACACCAAGGGGCAGAAAAATACAGCTTGAACTCGTAACAATACAATTTCGTCGAACAAAAGTTCCAGGAGATGGGCGTCACGTGATACGTACCCCTATTCATCTGTAAAGGGAAGTCGAGAATATTTACTAGTGCTGTCTACGTATAACTCGACGCCGCACCCCATAGGGGTGCTGCGCTTTAATTAGGAAATCGGGCAGTAATTAAGCTAGCGTACCAGACTTCAAGCACCAGTAAGAGGTTATTCCGATCTCTGTTACCTGCTAAAAGCGGAAGAAGAATAATGACATTTTATGAAATTTTATGAATGTTGGGAAATACTTCAAAACGCGTAGGAATTACATTTGTTCGGAAGTATTTCGGATCGAATCCCTAATCTTGCCCGTTTCCTTAATTAAAGCGCAGCACCCCTTTGGGGTGCGTCGTCGAGTTTACGTAGACAGCACTAGTACATGCAATTATGCCCTTAGCAAATATTATATATTAGGTAGTTTGAACTAAAATAACAGCTAGCCTCCCGTCCCCTCCCAATAGAAACAACAACAATCATAATAAAAATAATTCCATAACATCCGTATCCCCACATATCCCTAGCATAAGAAGCAGGCAACCTGAGCTATAAGTATGCTATTTTACCAGGTAGGTATCGAATATTAGTTGCTCCTATTATCGTCACGATCTACCCTTCTAAATAGTTCGGCGCCTAGCCCTACAGGAACCAGCCATATCCCACCGCTTCTTGACCGCGCCGATGGGATGGTCATTGGCCAGGAAATGTAAACGTACAAATCCTGGTAATGGTCGTGGTGAAACTCGTGGGGAAAACGTGGCCCATTCCCAGTCTGACGGTGAGCGGCAATCCCCAAGTTGATGGTAAGACTCGATTTTAACGTCCAACAGCTCTTGCCCATTGTCACACTTGTACAATTTGACAATTCCAGCAAAATCTGACAGGCAAGTTTCACAAGAGCCGGACACTTCATCGTAAGTCTCCGGGGCGGGTCTGGAACGACTATACTCGATTATGGCAGGTAAAAAATATACGTGTCGAGGTGGTAGCGCGCCCGGCATAATCCAGGAAAGTTGTGATTGCTGATGTGTGGAAAAATGACAACAGATGTAATGGTTATGCCGCAGTTGTCGGAAGGGGTGGTAATTGTCACTTTTAAGCTGTTTTAATACAAGCTGGTGCGTGAGACGCAGGAACAGTTGACCGTCGATGATTCGAGCGGCGGAACTAGTTACCCAGCTGTTTTCAAGTCGTAACGAGTTGAATTGGAGCTTTTCAAGGTTGAGCCCTCGCCCAGGGCCAAACAAATGCGCGTTCATAACAAGGCGAGCGTGGTGGAAACCTATGTACAGACCCCCCAAGCCTATGATCCTAGACCTACATGGTGGTCCCAGGCGGCTCTGCATTATAAGGCCGGGTGCCCAAGACTGCGAATATCGATGTAACTGCGTACATCTATGGCAAAAGAAAAACTCTCCGCTAAGGTCCCTTTCTAACTTTATTAGAAGGTTTTTTTTTATTCTGGTGATCAAGGTGTTTTGTTGCCACCTCGAAAAGTGTATGGAATGCCGGTTTGCAGGTGAGGGCTAAGGATATAGCAT
The DNA here is from genome assembly GCF_022478825.1 of Daldinia caldariorum. NCBI lineage: Eukaryota > Fungi > Ascomycota > Sordariomycetes > Xylariales > Hypoxylaceae > Daldinia > Daldinia caldariorum. Next base: position 359,919 of record NW_025953051.1, on the reverse strand, counting down.
CCGCGGGTGGAAGGTAATCCAGTATCTCAAGTAATACGTCGCGCGGCTGGTTTAATAGTAGGGATGTACATTGTGGGTTAACACGGTCCCCAGACCGCTGTCGAATAAGGCTGTCAGACATTTCCAATTGGCAAGAAACAGCATAATATGATGAAAAACTGGTTGGTGTAAGTCTGTCAGTACATCTGAAATAGATGAGATGTTGACCACGACGGAGTAGGGGAAAAGTCTACGGACTTTAGGAAAGGAACTTGAATTAATAGCATAGAACATTTTTACATGGATTTCTGAACCACTGGGTACCACACTCATTTTATAGAGTAATTCAAAAAGCATTAAAGTTAATAAAATGTAACTATCGCCTTCGATACCTAGGATGAGTTTGGGTGCGTGCTCAGACTATAGTTATACTCTATTATATGCAACTATCCGTAGCGATAGGTACTGTGCTTATTGAGATATTGTCTGAACATATGTAAAAGTCAAAAGGTGTGTTAATTAAACGGTATAATGTAGCCCTTGTCACAACCCTTATTGTCAGAAGAAGAATCATAGTAATGGTTGTTTTATGTAAAGGTTACGATACTTGAGATCCACTGAGTGGGAGTATATACATCGTTGTCATGTGACACTTATGCAGATTATTACAACCTTTATGCAGAAAAACAGGGAGGAGCAACGAAACTTACCTAAAGGGAATACAGTAAAACCGTACCATAACGAATCTAATATATAGCGAATTTATATCTTAACGAATTAATATAGCTGCTTCTTGAATTTTATATGTAATTTAACGAATATTTTTTATTAATGAATTTCGTTAGATTTTATGCTTAGTTACCACTAAATTCGTTATAAAATAAGTAATGTTATACCGTTTTAAAATAAACACTAAGCTATTTTTGGAAAAATTATCCTTAATTTCGCTAGACTTTTTAACTTTTTCAAGCTTATTAAGTTCGTTAGGTACGTACCTACTACCCTTTACCCTTTTGGTACTAGCTCCATTTTACTCTCTAGAGCGAATTTACACCATAACGAATCTGATTCGCTGTTTTTTCCCATTCGTTATGGTAGGGTTTTACTGTACGTCATTCCGACGAAAGCTTGAGAGTAAAGTTTCTACTTAAAGCATCAACAACGTCGACATTCCAATTTCCAAACCCTTAAAAACTCCTAGGAACGCGGGGTAAATTTACCTGCGTTTGTCTTCCCTTTCTTCAATGCTTTATTTTTACCTTCCATTCTAATTCCAATCTATTTGTTAGCAGCTTTTTAAGACTAGGTACAGGTAACTATACACAAAAAGCTTCGTTCTGTTTCTGCACCGTCGAGCACCATCGAGCATCGTCGAAAAATGGCTGCCCAAGGTTACGTTCAGACGTCCCTAATCTGGGTGACTTACGTCGTTGCAGTCGTATTAGCTCTAGTCGCTGCTAGTATCACCACATTTATATGGCAGACCCCACGTGAACGATCCGCGATCGTTACCACCGTCGCCATCGTCAGCTTAACCTCTCTTCTCGCGACCGTCTTCCTCCTTCCCGTCGACATCGCCCTCGTCTCCTCCACCACCTCCACGGCCCTCGGAGCCAAGAAGGACTGGGCTTCCCCCCAACGCGTCAACAATATCCTCCTTACGCTTAAGATCGTTTATTATTTCCTCTACAGCTTCGACGCTCTGCTCTGCCTCCTCGTAATCCCCTTTGCGTACTTCTGGTACGAGGAGTACGACGAGGTCGAGGAGCAGGAAGGCAACCAGACCTTCGGTTCGCGCCTATGGGGAGCCCTCAAGTACACCATCGCCTTCATACTCCTGGTCGTCATCTTATTCCTCGTCGGCTTCTTCGTGCCCGCTGCCGGCGCCCGCGACGACGGCAAACACCTCGATCTCGACTTCTTCAAGAAGCTGCTCGATGAGAACCACGGAGAGAAAGCGCTGACGTTTGGCGTCGGCTTGCTGGTCACGCTGGGGACTCTTCTCTACATCCCATATACCGGCGCCGGTCTGGCTCTTTTCCCCGTCTCCTTCATCAAGTCTGCCCCCTCCGTCTCCGCGCCGGAGCTCTCCGAAAACACCGCGTCCCAGCTGCAGCAGAACAGGGAACGCCAGAGGCAGCTGGAGATGCGCAATGCTGGCCGTGCGGACGGGATACCGGTTAAAGACAGGCGCGAGCTGGAGGCTCTCGTTCGCGAGGAGCGAACCCTGGTGCGGCGCGAGAGATTGGCTGCGGAAGCACAGGGCGAGGGCAAGGGTTTCATCGTGAGGGCGTGGTCGAAGATTTGTGCAGTATTCAGGCCCCTCAAGCTCGTCGGAGGCATGCTCCTTGTGGTGCTCGCGTTACTCATCTGGGTCTCTATGCTAATCACGGGTATCGACAAGGCCGCCAACTCGGTCTGCAAGGAACGCTGCGGATACATCCTGGCGCACATCAACGTCTTCCAACCCATCAACTGGATCTTTTTACAGACTGCTCGTGCTTTCCCCGTAGACTACGTGCTCATGGTGCTCCTGATCCTGCTGTTCTTCGGTAGCTCCGTGTCGGGCCTGGCCGTCATTGGTATCCGGTTCTTATGGGTACGCGTTTTCCGGATCAGCAAGGGTCGCACATCGCCTCAGGCCTTACTCATTGCGACGGTTATACTGGCACTTATCATGCTAGGCATCAATTATGCCGTAGTCATGATGGTGGCACCGCAATACGCGAGCTATGGTACCCAAACCTTCTGCGACCTGCCTCCGAAACACCCTCTTGGACGACCCGACTGTACGGATGTCCCCGAGGCTGTTAAGCCGTGCTCGGAATGGGCTGGGAGCGCGTCGCGCGGGCGGTGGTCGACGGAGCCGCAGTCTGTATGCACGCCGACCGTCATGTCCACATTCCTCAACCGCATCACACTCAACTGGCCCGTGTTCGGCGCCATTGACTTCTGGGCGCAATTCGCCTTCCTCGGCGTCTTTCTGCTTGTATTCCTCACGAGCCTCTTCCGCACCCCAAGACTTGATTTCAGCGAGATCGACGAAGAGGCTGAGGCAGACGAAGAAGAAGGCCTGCTGGCAACTACTGGGCGACGCCTCAACGCTACCTGGCAAGATATTACGGGCCGTCCGAAGCGAGGAAGTGGTGCGAACGGCAATGGTTCTGGCTACGGCTCGGCCGCGTAGCTGCCCTCCTTCAATTTGATACCCCTCTATCTGTTGTCTTGCTACGAATATGAATTGTCTATTTTCGTTATGCTCAGTGGAAAGACCTGTTCAAACAATTTGATTCTAACATAGCAGGCTGGCAATTTCATTCATCGTATTCTAGGGAATTGATTCAACGGAACGAATGGTTTAGTTTCGTAAACGTGAAAAAAAGCTTTACAACTATCTAAGCTGGCTTGGTCGTGAGGTCTGCAAAAAAAGGGGAGGTAGGTATCAGGGATACATGTATAAGTACGGAGTACGGATGTTATTACTTTGCGGGTAGATAAAGTAATATGGACTGGCGGGACGGCGTCGTGATATGATATGATACCGAGATTGTGCAAGCAAGTGCCCGAACTTGTGCCCGAACTTGTTCGGGATATTGTATTGACCCAGCTCGTCCGAATCAAGTAACTCGGCCGTGCGCAACGTTTTAAGCGTTTTTATTGGGTGCATTGCAGAGGAAGAAATGTTTCATTAGATACATCTTTTAGCGTTAGAATTGTCTTTCGAGAGTTTTTTCGAAAATACGTATACATTCCGTTTGGAGCTACTTTTGAAAACTGTAGCGATATGATGCTCGAACTTGTTCGGGATATTGTATTAACCCAGCTCGTCCGGATTAAGCAACTCGGCCGTGTGTAACGTTTGAAGTGTTTTTATTAAGTGTATTATAAAAAAAATATTTTATTAAATGCATTTTTTAATGTTAAAATTATTTTTAAAAACTTATGACGAATTTATATTTAAATACATTAAAATATAATATTAATAAATTTTAATTTTTAAATAAATAATAATAATATAAATTAAATATTAAAAAAGTTTAAAGTTTTTTTTTACATAAATTAAATATATAAGAAAATATTTAATAAATATATAAAATATTTTTTTATTATATTATTTTATTTTATTAAATTTTAATAGCATTTATTAATTTAATATTTAATTATATTATTTATTAATTATAACTTTATTTTTATATTTTAATTATAATTTTATTAATATATTAATTTATAATATTTTATAATTAAAATAAATATATATGTATTATTTTTATAAAAATTATTTTTTTATTTTATTTTATTTATATTATATTTATTAATTTTAATATTTATTTAATTTTTAATTTTAACTTTTTAATTAATTTTAATTTTTTATAATAAAATGTTTAATATTGTAACGAACTTACACTTAGGTCCGTTAAAGTGTAATAACAGGGGTTTTGATTTTAGGTTAATAGTAGCAATATAGGTTAAATGTTAATAAAATATTAAAAATATTTATTAAGAAAGCTTAAAGTCCTTTTTTTTATATAAGTTAGATATAAGATTTAGATTAATAATTAAAAAAATATAAATAAATATTTAAATATATAATAGTTTTAAATATCTTATAAATTTCCTTTTTACTTAATATTCTTTTAAGGGCATTATGGATCTTATGGATCTTATTGATCCAAAGGATCTCATAAGATCCATAAGATTTATAAGAATCTTAAGATCCAATTATCCGAAGTTTAACTGAAAAGGCATTAGTTAATATTTTTACTTTTATATTAAATATGGCTTCGTTGTCTGTTAGTTCGTAACACCATTTCCTTCCTTCTAAGTCTTTTTATCCTTAAAGATCCTAATAAATTCTTTTTTTTATCCTCTCATTTTATTTTGACTTAATAAAATTAACTTTCTTTATAATATTAGGACGTATATTGAAAGCGATTTCCAAAACCTATTATTAACTTAATTAAAAAGCTGCTTATAAAGCTTATGCTATTTTCATTAAGTTATTTAATTTTCATAATCTTCCATATTCCTATTATTTTTGTACTAGTAAAACCTTTTATTTTTTAATTAAAGATTTCTTTATTTATTATTATTATATTAAAAATAACCATTGTTCGGATTATAACGTAATAAAAATAAATTCTTTAAATAATATTTTGTTAAAACTTTTTTACTTATAGAAAAAGCGTTATAAAGTTAAAAAGGAATTACTTTTATTAAATAAATAAATTAAAAATTATTAATTATTAATTAAAACTTATTTTAATAAAATTTATTAATATTAAAATAACATATCCACAAATATTAAATAATTTAATTAACTTTATACTTAAAAAGAAACTTTAAAGATTAAGGTTATTAAAGTTATACGTTAAGAAATTAAGCTTAAACGTTTAGAAAAAGAGGAGGATAAAGATTAGGCTGTTTTTGATTAGGTTGGTCCATTCGTACCGTTTAATTCTTCCGGGGACGACCCCGGCGGGGCCGCCGCTTTTTAAAATAGTTTTAACTTAAGGATAAATCTATTATTATTTATAAGCAATTAAGATTTTTTTAATAAAATATTTTTATAAACTTTTAAATATTTTTAAAATACTTAATTAATTCCCAAATATTTTCCTTTAATAAATAATTTTTTTATTTAATTAAATATTTAATTTAATTTTTAAATTATTTAAAGTTTAATACTTTTTCAACTTTATATTTTTAATTAATTTTAACGTTTAAAGTAATTTATATTAACACATTTTTAAATACTTTTTTTAATAAAAAAATATAAAATATTAGATATAACTTTATTTTTATTAATAATAATAATTTATAATTAATTTTTAATATAACTTTTTCAATTTTAAAAAGTTTAAATTTCTTATAATTTAATTTATTATTTAATCTTTTAATTTTAATATTTTATTATAATAAATAAACTTTATCTTTTCTTTTAAAAATTAATCTTTTAATCTTATATTAATTACTATATTTCTTTATTTTTATTTATAAGAATTTAAGCTCGTTTATTAAATACTTTTACATAATAATAATTTGTTCCGTTATAGCCTTTACCTTAAAGATAAATGTTTCTTTTATACTAATTAATTCTATAATAGTAAAATTATAATTAATATTTACCTTAAATAAGGATATTTTTATATTTTTATTTATAAAATTATTATATATAATTTCTATTTATAGTAATAATTTTACTTAATTATTTTATATTTTATTAATGTACGTACGAAAATACTATTTTAATATCTAATTTAAATACTTTATTTATCCGTTTAATTATAAGTAATATATTATTAACAATTTCTATTTTATACTTATTCTTACTATTAAGTTAATTCAAAACTTAAATATAAATAATTTATCTTTATCTAAAATAATACATTTTAATAATCCATATTTATTAATTACGTACTTAAAAAATACATAAACTAAATCTTTAACCGTATTAAACTCTTTATATAATATAAAATATCTATATTTAATTAATTTATTAACTATTACCCATATGCTATTATATGGTATATTAATTATAAGTTCTTTTAATGGCGGTAATTTAATAATGAAATCTTATGTAATAGTTTTCCAAGCTTTATTCGGAATTTTTATAGGTTGCGTAAGCCCATATGGCTTATGTTTAACTGCTTTTATTTTATTGCACATATTATAGTCGTTAATTACTTCTTTAACTACTTTAGGTAAGCTTAAGAAGTTATAATCTCTCGTAATTTATTACATAATTCGAAAGATTCCTTGATATTTATATAATAAATATTCGTAATATTCTTTAACGAATTTATGTTATAAGGTCTTTAATATATATACTTTACTTAAATAAATAATTACTCTTTTGCCTGTTCTAATATCCGGGGGTAACTCTTCTGCTAATAATGCTTCTTAAATGCATATCATCCAAATATTATCTTTTTCTATAAGATATAATATTAATAAAATAAGTGCTCCTTATTTGTCTAATATAAATACTACTTTTTCCTTTATTATATCTTTTGTACTAACGCCGTTAAGTTTGCTAAGCGCATTTACTTATATATTTACTTTTCTTATAACATAAACTATCTTAAAATTGAAATTGCTAAAGTACTTTACCCATCTTTAAACCTTTAATTTCAGTTTCTAAGTAATTATTAGCGTTTTAAGGTTATTGTAATTAAATAATATTATAATTAGTTCTTTAGTTCCATTAAATTAATATCTCCATTCTTTAAATGTTATAACTATAATAAATAATTCTTTATTATAGGTTTAATATCGTATTTAAGTTCCTTTAAAGGTTTTAAATAAGTATATTACTGGATATTATATTTTATTATCTTTAAATTATTTTAAGATTGCGCCCATAGCTGCGTTAAATCTATTTATATAAATTTGTTTTGGCCGGTCTAGCTTAGGTAATCTCATTATTAAATTGCTGGTAATAGCTTTTTATATTTCTTTAAAAACTTTATTTACTTTTAGCATCTATTGGAAAGTTCTTTCTTTTCTTTATATAATAACCATAATAAAATTTATAATTTTACTAAAATCTTTTATTAATTATTTACTATAATTAATAAAGTTGTAAAATTGTTATACAATAATAATACTATCTAATGTTAATTAATCTTATACTATTATAATTTTTAAATCTTATATTTTAATTTATTTAAATATAATTGTATATTTTAAATAATTAATCTTTTACATATAAAATTTGCTTTTCTCTAAGTTTATAAGTAAATTAACCTTATTTAAAGCTTCTAGCACTTTATCCACGTGTTTTTCGTATTAATTAAAGGTTTTAGAAAAGATTAAAATATCATTTAAATAAACGAAAACTGTTTTTCCTAAAAATTTCCGTAATACAATTTCAATCATTCCTTAAAATATTACTAACGCATTTATAAATCCAAATAATATAACCAGATATTTATAATAACTAAAAAGGATTTATATTACTATTTTCCATTTATTACCTTTAACTATCCAAATTAAATAAAATATTTTTTTAAGGTTTAACGTTATAAACCATTTTACGTTTTTTATTATTTCCATTAAATTATTAATATTAAATAAGAAATAGCTGTTTTATTTAATAATAGAATTAAGATATTAATAATCATATATATCTTAATATATTATATTTCTATTATCGTTTAATCTTAATATCCCATCTTTATTTTTCTTAAGTATTAAAAAGATTAAACTCTTTATCAATAAGTCTAATTTCCGTATATATCCTTTTTCGAGTTTTTGTTTAATAATTTTTATTAATACCTTTTATTTATTTACACTTAATAAGTATATCCTATTTAACTTAGGTAATTATTCTTCTTTAAAATCTATTTTATAATTATAAAATCCATAATTTAAGATTCTTATATCGATATTTAGTTTTTCGGTAAATAATTTCAGGTATTTTCTCTGATATTTCTTAGATACGTTAATAAGTCTATCATATACTACCTTAATTTTTCCTTTAATTATTTTTTATTATTTTATTTCCTTAATTAATTTTATAAATCATAATATGTATAAAGGTATTACTTTATAAGCTTTTTCGAAAGCCGCAAATATATGCTTTTTTGCTGCTATATTAAGTTTATTTAAGTTAGCCTCTTTCCGATGCTCAGGTCTATAACCTTTCGTACTTGGCTCCGATAATAGTTACTCGATAATGTTTTTCTACTAGTTTATTTTGGGGTTATTAGCTTTTAGCCAAGGTTTTCTTAGAACCATATTATATTAGGTATCCATAATATTAAAGGAAATTAAATGGTCTTTTTATTAAATCCGGATTAAAAGATTTATAACTTCTTGCTTAATTTATTTTTTATCATATTTAATCGATCGTCCGTTAATTGCTAATCCTTAGTACAGTAATTCTTTCTCTTAATAATTAATTAAATATTTATTAATTATATTAAGGTTAATAATATTTATTAAATATTTATAATTAACTAATACTTAAAACTTTTAATTCTTTTATTCCATTATAATATATAAGTAATTATTAATGGTTTAACCCGCATTAAAATTTGGCAGAATATTTTCTTTATTAATGTCCTTTTTATTAAATTACCTTTATTATTCTTTAACAAATTTCATTAAACCTTTATTAAATACTTTTAAATCCTTATATCAATTCATATATTTTCTTAAAGTAATAGATTTGTAAATTATATATATTTTGTACTTATATTAATTATAATTTTCTTACGTTTTTCTTTAATATATACAGGTTTAAAATCTATTTTTTATTAAAAAAATAATGTTAAAAACCATATTATTTACTTGTATATTTCCTAAAGAAATTAATTTGAACTTGATTTAAATTTTACTAATATTTTTATATTAATATACAAATAAATATCCTTTAACTAATTTAGGTTAAAATCTTATATTTTCTTTGACTAAATTATATATTTAATAATAATTATAAGGACATAATATCCAAAACAACTCGTAATGCTTTTTATATCTTAGATTTTATTAAAAATTATATACGTGGGTTTCTAATCTCGGATCGGGTTTCCTAATGCTTAAAATGGAAAACTATTCATTTATGTCTAAAGAGCATTCAATCTTAGTGGCTTTTCGTAAAGTATATATTATTCTGGGGATATTGACTTCCGCAGCCCTAAGGTTGGCTCAAATAGCTAGTACTTTTTTTCCTTATATCCTAAAATATTTGTTAATAATAGTAGCAATAGATTTTCCTTTAGCATATACTACTTATTGTTCTTACGATCCTTTAATGACCGAAAAACATTATATTTCTAATTTCCATAATTAAATAAAGGTCATAATAAAAGGGATTAAGGTTACTTAATCCATTAGGAATATATAAAATTTTTAATCTTTTTTTTTTTTCATTTAGTAATTCGTTTTTAAATTTAAGCACAGTCATTTTTAATTAATTATTTTAAATCCGTATTAATAATACCATTATTATATATCTATTAACTTATTACTTATTATTTCATTTTATTAAGTTCGTAAAAAAGCTATTCAAATTCTTATTATCTTATTATAATTTCTTATTTATTAATAAGTTCTATAATCTTATAAAATTTATCCGGATTATAATTATTCGTCTAAGTTATTACCTAAAATTTGTTCTTTAAATTATCCTTAATAATTATAATAAGTATCTATTCCTTTAAATTATAATCACACTATCTTTTAACGTAATTAGGCATCCCTTATAAGCAATCTTCATTTATATTTTATTCCCTCTTTACTGTGACGAACCTACACTCAGGTCCGTTAGAGTGTAGTAACAGGGGTCTTGATTTTAGGTAAACAGTAGCGATACGGGTCAAGTGTCAATAAAACGTTGAAAGTGTTCGTCAGGAAGGCTTGGAGTCCTTCCCCTTATATGGGTTAGATATAAGACTTAGATTGATAGCTAAGGAAACGTAAATGAGTGTCTAGATACATGATGGTCTTAAATACCCGTAGGCTCTCCCACTCTGGGCCTGAAGCCTTCGTGATCTTGGTGATCTTGGTGATCTCACTGAGATCACTGAGATCACTGAGATCACTTCCCTCCATTAGGATTGCCGAGGTTTATCCGTTCTTGGGATCGTACGTTTCAAGATCCCCGCTTCCCTACAAGGTATGGTTCCCGTTCTGTTGGTTCGTAACATTTACCTTAATAATTAATAAAAATAATTGAAACATTAGCTAATCTTTTATTTATTTTTTATTATTATTAAAGTAATGTAAATAGTCCCATTTATTACACTTATAAATGTTTTTTTAAAAATAATAATTATTAATAATAATATAATTCTCAATATTCGGGGCAATTTAAGAAATTTAAATATTAAATACTTTTAAGGATATTACTTTTATAACTTAAGGCTCGGACCGTCCTTTTAATATTTTAAGTTATTTATAAAGTACCTTATAATTTTTAAATATATGGCCCATTTTATTACAGTTATAATATTTAATTTTAATTATATCCTTTTTAAGTTTTTCTATTTTAATTATATTAAAGCTAACCTCTTTAATCTCTTTTTTAGTACAAGTAAAAATAAACTTCTTGGTTTTCTTTTCTTAAAACCTTTTATATAACCTTTTATTGTAAATAATAACTCGTTTAATATACTTATTAATATACTAAGGTCTTTTTTTTTTAAAGATTTTATTTTTAACTTATATAACTAATCTTTCGTAAAAATAGTTAAATTAAATATCTTTAAGGAGTTAAGCAATTATTGCAAATCGTTTAAACTTGATAGCGTATTTTAAGGCTTTTTTAATTTATTTTAAGTTCCGAATAACCTTATGAGCATTTTTTTTTTAAATGGGTTACTAAACATTAATTATATTTTATTTTCGAAATTAAAATATTTATTAAAGATATATTAAGATTCTTTTATTTCCTTTTAAATATTATTAAAATAATTATTTATAATAAGTTATAATTATTTAAAGGCATTGCTTTTTAAATATTAACATATAATTAAGACTTTATATTTGTCCTTAATAAAGCTATTTTAATAAAAGGCTAAATAAAGTTTAACCGCATTAAGTTAAGCCTTTATATCCGTAGTACCATTATACTTAAGTAATAATAAAAGCTTAAATCCTTAACTTATTAATAATAGGACCGTAGGTTTTTATTACCTTACAAATTATAAATTAAGATCTTTATTAAGGTCGTCATTAAGATCGTTATCTGGATCGTTATTCTTTTTAATCTTAAATTTAATTAGTTTTTTTTTAAAAGCTTCGAACTTGTTTTTAAATTTCTTATAATCTTTATATATTTCTTAAAGTCTATCTTTTAAAAGGTTAATTTGCTTTTCCTAAATTAAGGTTTTTTCTTTTCTTTTATTAATAATTTCTATGGACTTTTTTTCCTTTTCTTTAAAAAATTTAACTTAAAACCTAATCTCAATAAGGGCTATATTATTAATAAATCTTAATACATAATTAAAAGGTAATATATTAAATTTATTATTTTATTTTATTTAATTAACTTTTATTAAAAGTTAATTTTTAAGGGATTTATTTAATAAATATTTTAAAATAAATAAATTATAATTAATTTAAATAAACAAAAAAATATTATTATTAATACTTATACTATATTTAATTAATAATAGTACTAATTAAAAAACTATTAAAATATAACAAACTTATATTTAAGTTCATTAGAATATAATAATAAAAGTTTTAATTTTAAGTTAATAGTAATAATATAAGTTAAATATTAATAAAATATTAAAAATATTTATTAAAAAAGCTTAGAGTTTTTCTCCTTATATAAGTTAAATATAAGATTTAAATTAATAATTAAAGAAACGTAAATAAATATCTAAATATATAATGGTTTTAAATATCTTATAAACTTCCTCCTTACTTAATGTTCTTTTAAAGGCATTATAAATCTTATAGATCTCGTTGATCCAAGGGATCTCATGAAATCCATAAAATCTATAAGAATCTTAAGATCCAATTATCCGAGGTTCAACCGAAAAGGCGTTGGTTAACATCCCCGCTTCCATACTGGGTATGGCTTCGTTGCCTGTTAGTTCGTAATAAATATAACTTTTATAAAAAAAAATATTAAAAATTAAAAAAAAAAAACATAAAGCATTACGTTTAAAATGCATAAAAACCTTAAGTTTATAAACATTTTTCATTTTAAATTATTTTAATATTTTATATTTTAACGTTTTTCGTTTTAAATTAATTTAATATTTTACGTTTTTAACTTTTCTAGTATTATATAAGTATTGTAAATATCGTAAATATTGTAATTTTAATTACGTACATATAAAAGAAATTATATATATGTATTAAAAAGATCGTACGTATAAAAAAATAAAAATAAATAAATTATTTATTATTAATTTTTTTAAAAAGAATAATTTATATATATTTAATTAAAAATTCAAAAATTTTATAATATTAAAATATATTTAAATAAATATTATATATTAATATAATAAATAATGAAATAAATAATTAATTATATAATAATTTAAATATTATATATAATTAATGAATTTTATTATATATTAATATTATTTATTTTTATTATTATAATTTTATTTAAAATATTTATTAAAAAAGCTTAAAGTTTTTCTTTTTATATAAATTAAATATAAGATTTAAATTAATAATTAAAAAGTTTAAAATAAATAATTAAATACATGAGAAAAACGTTTAATAAATATATAAAATGCTTTTTTTATTATATTATTTTATTTTATTAATTTATTAAATTTTATTAAAATATATTAAGTTTTTAAAATTTATTTAATTAATTTTTATTCGAATTATTATTAATTATAATTTTGGTTTTTTATTTAATATAATTTATTAAATTATTAATTTGTAATAAAATTATAATATTATAAAATTTAATATTATTATATAAAATAAAATTCTTTTTTAATATGTTTATTACATTTAATTAAAAACTTAAAATTTCTTTTATTTTTTATAAAAAAGCTTATTTAAAACGGAATTAATTTAATATAAATTAATAATAATAATTTTTTATAAATTTAAAACATATAAATATTTAAGTTTATATATATTATATATAATTATAATGTTTTTTTATTTTATTTTAATATAAACTTTTAAATTATAATTTAAAACATTAAATTAAAACTTTTTAATTATTTATTAAATTTAAATTTTTATAATAAATAAATTTAAAAATAAATAATTTAATAAATTCTTTTATATTTTTAATTAAAGTTTATTAATATATATTTATTAAAAACTGTTTTATTAAAAAATATATATGTATATATGTATTAAAAATAAAATAATAATTTAAAATTTAATAATATTTTATTTTTTTAAATTTAAGATTTTATAAGTAAAAATACGTGCTTTTATTATATAATATTTATTTTATTTAATTTTTTACTTTTATGTTAACTTTTTTTTTATTAATTATTTAAAAAATAAACTTTTTTTAATATATTTACATTACGAATTAACATTTACTAAAAATAACATTAATTAAAAAAATAAAAACGGGATTATTAATATTATAGCAAAATATTAATAAAAATTATAATACTTTTAAAAAATAAAATAAAAAAATAATTAAATTATATACATTATTATATATTTAATTATTAATTTAAATTTTGTATTTAATTTATATAAAAAAAAAAGCTTTAAGCTTTTTTAATAAATATTTTAACGTTTAACATTTAACTTATATTATTATTATTTATTTAAAAATTAAAATTTATTATTATTACATTTTAATAAATTTAAATGTAAATTTATTATATTATAATAATTTTTTAATTAATACTATTATTAATTAAATGTAATATAAGTGTTAATTTTAATAATATTTTTTTATTTTTAAAACATTTTTTAAATAATTTTTTAAAGCTTAACTTTTAAAAGAAATTAATTAAGTAAAATATAATATTAATAAATTAAGTTTACTATTTTTAACTACGTTTTGGAATTAATAAATAATATAATTTTAATTAAGATTATCTTAAATTAAAATATTTAAAAAAAAAAGTAAAAAAAATTATTAAAGTAATTAATTAATTTAAATTTTATATTTAATTTATATAAAAGGAAAAACTTTAAGCTTTTTTAATAAATACTTTAACATTTATTTTAATATTTAACTTATATTATTATTATTTATTTAAAAATTAAAATTTATTAATATTATATTTTAAATATTTTTTATTATAATATTTAATGTAAATTTTTAATTTTTAATAATATTAATATTATATTAAATTAATATTAATTATAAAATAAATAATAATTTATATATTAAAATATAAGTAAATTACTATTATAATTATAAAAAAATTAATTATTATTAATATTATAAATATAATATTTACTTTTTTAATTAATACATTTAAGTTAAAAACAAATCCCTTGCATTTTTAAATATCATTTTTTAATGCATAATGTATTATTTTAAGCACAAACATATTTTAAAGCATAGTAAGGCATCCTTGCAATTTAAATGTACCCCACCATTTTGAGGGGTAACCCTATAAATTTTAAGCAATTTTAGGGCATTTGCCGAGTGGCCGCTATGCTTAACCGTAATATAGCAGCTACGCGGATGACCTTCCGAGATAAAACTGCAAATTGGTATTAACTATTTCGAATAAAATGCTAAGGTAAATGTTTGCTTGCCGACTTTTGCGGATGGTTTTTCTTCAACTACTTCCAATGAATCGATCGCATTGGTTCATAGGTAGGTACGCAACGGGTAAAAATGGAATACCTAATGGGAACATATTGGAGCTTCGCTTCTTTCGGTTTCGTACCTATCCTTCTATCTAGCCATCCAGCCCGATGGCAGAATGTTACCATCCAAACGGCCCTTGACCAACCAGGCCGGCCAGGATGCCCAGGATACCCAGGATACTCCAAATAGTTGGGATGGCTAAGGACCCTGCGAAATGCTTCAAACGCTTCTAAGCCCCGGTCTTGCACAAAATCGGGCTCGGCTGGTCGGACGGTCGACCGATAAATCCACATAAGACCTACCGATACTGATCTTCTTACCCATAACCCTTGGCGTTGTCACCAGCTATAGCCAATCGAATGTTACACTGGAAAAAGCGTGACATCGTCTTTATTGTAATTAGTCAACCCGACCAGCGCCGGGATTCGGTCCAATAACTCTTTTATTCTTGTCCCTTCCCGTCGTCTCTTCCCTTTCTATGTGATGTCTTCATCCTATCGGTGATATGATCTCGAGATCCCGCGAGAACTTCAGGTGGTGATCATATAACGTAGAGCACGTTATTAAGCCAAGTTGTATATCTCTCCAACAAGAGAATCGTTAAAGAACGCCTCGATATTGGACGCGCAACAACAAACAGACCCGTCTCAACGCAGATCGATCTCCTTAGGGCCCCATTTCCCCCTCAAAGATCAAGAGCTCCAAGAACTCCAAAGAAGCCAAGCACAAGTAAGCATTTTGCCACTAAACTATTTTACCTTAGGTTAGGTAGTCAGATAGTTACCACAAAGCTTTACGGTTTATGGTAAACTAGCTCCCTACCCACGATACCCGAGCTCATTTCGTCGTAAATGGCAATAAATGGGTATATATAGATTTAAAGGGAATTCTAGTCGTTAACATAGAAGTTACCTAGGTGAACGGCGATGGTGTCCAGTGCAGCATCAACTGCTTCTGCAACGCACACGGATGGAGACGAATCTGGAGAGGTGGAGCTACAATTGCAGCGAAAGATAAGCCAGGCCGTAGACGAAGGACATGACGCAGATATCCCGTCAAGCCAGGGTTTCGTGCTCAACGAACAAGAGGAGCTTCAACGACAGCGGTCAATAGCCGAGCGGAGGCGGACCTCCTTCGCGAGCAAGAGGAGCAGAGCGGACCGTGATGTCGAGAAAGCACAAGCACCTGGCGATGCGGTACTGACAAGTAGCAACGACGGCGACGACAGCGATAGCGACCCCAACGTTGTCTGGTGGGACGGACCCGACGACGTTGCGAACCCCTATAATTGGCCGACATGGCGCAAAGTGTTAAACTGCGGGCTGATATCAGGCATGACATTTGTTTCTCCCCTTGCATCATGTAAGTTTCGTATCTGTTGTTTGTTGTTCATCTTTCCTAGGTTAGATCAGTATTGATTGTCGCGTAGCCATATTCGCGCCCGGTGTTCCTCAAGTGGTCGCGGAGTTCCATTCGACATCCTTGGAAATCGCCGCATTCGTAGTTTCGGTATATGTGTTGGGCTTCGCAGCAGGCCCCATGTTATTTGCACCGCTATCTGAGATCTACGGCCGAGTCATCCTTTACCATGTCGGCAACCTAGGATTTATAGCCTTCCAGGTCGGATGTGCGCTGTCCCCAACGCTAAATGCCCTGATTGTCTTCCGCTTCTTTGCTGGTGTTTTCGGTTCCGTGGCGATCACTAATGGTGGCGGGACCATTGCCGATATGATCACTCAGGAGAGGCGAGGGGCAGCAATGGCTGTTTTTAGCATCGGCCCGCTTCTAGGTCCTATTATTGGACCTGTCGCTGGTGGCTTCCTTACTGCTGCTAAGGGTTGGAGGTGGTCTTTCTGGCTCCTAGCCATCCTTGGCGGATTTCTTTCTGTTGTCATGGTATTTTCTCTCAAGGAGAGTTATGCTCCTGTAATACTCGAGAGAAAGGCCGCCAAGTTGCGCAAGGAGACCGGAAACGAGTTGCTACGATCCAAGCTCGATGCCGGCTTGTCACCGAAAGACTACTTCAAGCGTGGTATCATTCGTCCCTTTAAGATGTTATTCCTTTCGCCGATCATCGCCATCACGTCGCTCTACATGGCTGTCACATACGGTTATCTATATCTGATGTTTACTACCATGACCGAGGTGTTCCAGGGATATTATGGCTTCTCTACAAGCATCGTAGGGTTATCATTCATCGGACTTGGCGTGGGAAGTATGATGGGCATCTTCCTTTTTAGCGCTACCTCAGACAGATACATTCAGAAGAAAGCTGCAGAAGCCGACGCAAAATCCCAAGTAACTGGGGAACCTAAGGGTGGTATGAAGCCAGAATATCGGTTACCGCTGCTTCCGCTAGGAGCGCTTTTAATCCCCGTGGGTCTGTTTATCTATGGATGGACAGCCGAGTATAAGGTGCATTGGATTGTCCCTATTATCGGTACAAGTTTCGTTGGTATCGGAAACATAGTCGTCTTTATGGGCATCCAGCTATACCTAGTCGACGCCTTTACTATCTATGCCGCCTCAGCCATAGCGTGCAACACTATTGTTCGGTCGTTAGCCGGTGCCGTACTCCCACTGGCTGGATTACCGATGTATAGCAAACTCGGCATCGGCTGGGGCAACAGCACACTGGGCTTTATCGCTGTCGCACTGTTCCCCGTATCATTGGGTATAATCAAGTATGGAGAGTGGCTCAGGAAAAGATTTATTATCAAGAATCTATAGTGGGGAGGAAAACTACAAATTTCTTTTCAAAACCTCTACTCATAGGGACATCGGGCTGCATTGGGAAAGGTTTAGACATGAACAGGATACCACCATCTCATATATTAATTCCTCATCCCAAGGCCATCACAGCTACATACTGGAAATTTGACTATGTCGATATATCATTTACCTAATACGTAGACCTTCTAGTGAGGCAATTAAAGGTACCTACATTCGCGGCCACGATTATGTCAAACCCTAAGTGAAATGAGTGCTCATTCAAGCTGCATCAAGTTGGAAAAGGAACTTTCCAACCGGCATCTAGGCGACAGTCAAACTCGACATTGATTCGCATATAAGGAATAGACCCTATTCCACCGTCTATAATAGCCCCAACGATAGGGCTAGGGATTGTTACACGGAGTTTAAGGACTTAAGATATCCGATTTTCCATGACTATACCCCCATAAGCCCTAGCCGCTTACATCCATTCCCTCGATGGACCAACACCACTGTTATAAGTTAGCAGTCTTTATTCGAAAATAGGAGATAGAGCTTAAGCGTCCCTAACCCGGGGCTAGGTATATGAGATATGCGTCAGCAAGTAACGAATATGGAATGTGTGTTCATATCTTGAAAGAGGTACCCTTGGAACCCGCCTTGGAACGTCTCGTCCCACATAAGCACGTCGTAGTTAGTGATCATATCGCTAAGACCCCCCAAAGTAACCGATATGTCAGGTAAATGGCATGACGACGATTTGATTTGCTGATAAAGGTATAATGTATCGTAGAGGTATTTAATACCCTGGTAGGTCTTTAATAAGGGACTTACTTCGCCTTACGAAATTAGGTCTCGATATTTTCCAAATTTTCCAACTGTGTTGCTCTAAGATGCAAGATCAGGGAACTTTACCTTCGATAAAAGGGGCTTTCGATACCGCACATTAAATAGGAAGCTTCTAGGTGTGCTTGTTCGTATGTGCCTCCTCCAGAATATGACATAGACACCCATTTCAGGCATTAGGGCCCGAGATTAGGGCATAATATCAATCCCGTTCCTACGACCGCACCTAGATATTGTTATAGTCCACAAAATACCCCGTCGCGTTACGAGATAGTCTATTGATCCGTAGTTATAAAAAGAATCGGGCTTCGAAAGACCAGAAGCCGAGGGCCCGGGAGCTGGAGCAATGGTTTAGGTATAAAATCACAATCTCGTGACTATTTCTTGGCCTACTTGTATGAGACTGACATTTATCTTTTCTAAATAAGCCCACAATGCTTCCATTTGTGCGCCCCTTTTTCGCAGGTACTAGCCACAAGGAATATTCATGCCACTATATTCAAACATTAAACTTACTGGAATACTGCTTCTACCTAAGTTGCCTTACCTGCGGGAGCGTTCAGCTGACCCGGCGTATTGTGACTCCTACGATTACGAAGCAAGCATAACAACTGTGCTAATCTTGACCATAAAACGTAGGAAGCCCCGCTGTCAGACGCTACCTGGGGCATCAGGAAACGGTTTAGAAAGCATCATGAATCCACGTGGCGGTGCATCGTAATGACCATCAACTCGAATACCTGTCAAGCGATATCTGGCAAAATTCTGGGTAGGTCAATAGGAAATTCTTAATTCTAACAATATTCCAAAGCACGTGCGGTCCACCGCCTGCGTTGCTATCCAATGCGCCGAACAGAAGCAAAGGGCCAGTTGCCATTTCCGGGAACCACGTTGGTTCCTATTGGCTGGCGCGATGCGTATAATACGAATATTAACACTAAACGCGATCCAAAATCAGATACCCTTATACCATAAAGCCCACCTCAGGTAGAACTCAGGCATAACCTCCTAGGACAAAATCCCTTTATGTACCTAGGCAGGTAAATATTGTTTCACCTACTTAACGACTAAGTTCGCCAGAACCAGAGTCAGGCGGGGCCTTGCCTAAAGGGTCAAAGAGAGTGATGCAAATGACTACTCAGCTTCATGTGATTCCTTCTATACCAACCTCCTTATATCATACTGTCAACCCAAAAGCATATATTCCCAGTAGAACATTATGGAATGTCAGGGGTATGAGGCACTAGTGCCGATTGGGCCTTATGGCCCACTAGGATAGTGTATATAAGGAGCATGCTGCTCCCTCGAAGGTGCTTCGAAGGGCAAGCGTTAATAAATCACTACTATACACTGCATACTTGACATTCTACGTGCTACTGCTTCTAGTATTCACTCTATGTACGACATACATCACGGGATCCCTCTGACATGGAAGCTCTTTGTAGGGCATGAGAAAGGGACTTTTTTGCCCAGTAGATAATGCTCTCAACCACAACACACTCCCTTTCATAAAATATCCCTTCTAAGACGGTATGAAACCCATTCTCTCGCCGTTACCGGAAGTACCTAGTCCTTGTGGATAAATGTGAATATCCTCCACAGCCTCTTCTACACAGTACGGTGGGTCCGGCTTCTATAGACGCGGCCAATTGAATAAGATCACGTCGCTCTTAAGCTTCGGCGCCTTCCCTGTTTGCGTGCCATATACAGATGCCATCCATTCACAAGACCGTACTGTTGCCCTGTTAGGCTTGGAAAATGATCTTGCTAGGGTAGTCTCATATAACATGATCTATTCACGATATGCTATCAGCATTTGACTTAAAGGACCTCCTGTCGTCGGTTCCTTGGACGCATAGCAGCTCCATTTACCGCTGCTGCTTATTATAGACGAGTAAGTTACACTATAAGCCAGTGAATGATGCAAATACTTGCTGCTACTCCCTCAAAATACCCCCTACCCCTAAGGGTATGTCAGGTAGGTTTGCCAGCCATAGCTAAATGATTAGTTGAGACCCCCTCGGCCCTTACCACTGGGATAAACTTGCTTGTAATTGTCCCAAAATCGACGTCAGTACTGCTTGACGACTTCCTGGTTCGGCACCTAGATTTCTAGGATAATCAAACATAATACATCTTGACTACTCCCTAATGCCATCACCTGCTTCAGTTTCAGCTTACATGGGCTCTTGGTTTTCCTCCCACTCATCCGATATCCAAGCTAGGAGGTACATATATCTTCTTACTCCTCCTTCCCTCCACATCCTCACGTCCGCAGCAAAACAACTGATGTCAAGAAATCAACGAAGCAACAAGCATCGTCAGAGACGATTTATCGACATGGCAACCCGTTAGATTCCTAGAATTACTTAGGGAAGGAACTCCCAGATTCTTTCAGTCTTTCTTTCCCTTAGGGTTCTTTTCTATTTAACCCTACCCACTCCTCTCAACTCTTCTTTAAAAACTTTCAAATCCCATTTCTATTTCTTCCCAAACTTCCCACTTTACACAACAAGTTCTTCTCTTTCATACCTAACACCTACACATTATACAACACAACACAACACAACACTACCCACGCTTCACTCACCATACTATAAACTCCTATTCAAACCTTTAAATATTTTGCGGTGATGAATCTTGGGGCAATCATGAGTCAGACACTTATTCCGACTTTGACTCCGTCAAGCAATAGGACCACCAACACCCAAGGTTAGTATCCTTCCCCATGTTTATGCCTAGTGATACGTTGTCTTTGAACTCGATCTTCGCTCTCGCATGGGGCACGTGTAATATGTCACTTCCCTTATTGCCCCTTGCTACACCTCAATCATTGTTGCCTTCCACTTCCTCTCTTCCACACAACCCTTTCACATAACCCTTTCGCATTTCATTACAATACCCTACCACACCCTAACACAAACACCATACTTCATTTTAAGACTTTGAACCTATCTCTATACCCTCCTACACCTTGTCATCACAACCGAACGCTGCTTTGCTCTCAGCAAACCCACCGGTCTACTGGACTAGGTATATCCCTTCCATCTCATACTTCCCCCTATTCTCTTGCCTTTACCCCATTGCACAATCATGCTTCACATGCACTCAATAAATGTCCAAGATAAGATCTGTTGTCTTGGGTTACGAAACCCTATTATACAGCTTCGCAGGACTCTTTTACTAATAGTTGGTTACAGGGCTGGTTGCCTGTTGTTTCCTTACTAACTATACTATTTGAGGTGAGTTGCGGAAGGGTAATTGGTTCCTTGCGAAAGGACAGCTGAATCCTAGACCGACTTCTATTATTGGGCTATGTCGAGAGAAACATTTCGCATAGCAATATCGAAGTCATGTACCGAAACCTGACAACTGACACATTACATTCATAGGCATTTTCAAGTTCCAGACATAGGTCCTAGGTAGCTCCTAAATATTACCGAGGTACCTTCGCAGCAGGGATCTACATGTCTGTAGTTGATAACATCCATCTCAAATTCCGTCAAAGTGATGCAAGAAGCATCAATATAGGTAAGTCTAGCAATTTCACTCAACTTTCTAAAACAGCCTCATTGAAATTATCACTATCTATGGCTCACAAGTCGTTTGGGTCAAGTGGTTAACCAATGCATCAATAGGGAACATGAGACCGAAACTTGTTCTACAAACTCGGTTGTCATACTCTCGCACAGGCAAAAAGCTGAATGCCATGCCATCTAAGTTCGAGTATTGTTTCCCCCAAACATCCTATTGCACTCAACTTCCCTCTATTCCCCTTACTCGCCGAAATTCATTTTCTATTATTTGACTCCTTATCAACTCGAGCTGTCTCTTTCGGCGAGCCCTTGGCTACCTATTCACTGCTAAGGATGTCTCCTCCATTGCTGAAATTCGAGTCGCGACAACATTACCGGCAATCACACACTTCGGTTTCGTCATCCGCGTTAAATATTATTTCCAGCCTGTCGCTGCGCTAGCTGGATATTCTCTATTTCGCTCCGGCCTAGCTTTCTACAAGGTCACGACAGTCCCAGAGTTCTCCAAGCCCAATATTCAAACCGATGAGCCCATCATGAGGTAGAACTAGAAGGCACCAAAACAACTTTGTTGTCACTCTATATCGTCTTGCGCTGGCATAGCCGTTAATGTCACTTATGGTATTGAGCCAACACTGACGTCCAGTCGAGCCCATATGTCTTTACATAACGATGGTCGCATTGCTGCATTCACAATCTACCGATATTCGAGTTCTACACAACTCCCAAGCCATTCATAATCAGCATGATTAGCCCTCAACTTAGCCGACTGCGATGCTGTTTGTCAATTTCCCTTGAATGCAGAGACAGCTCGCATCGTCGGACGCATATGAACATATGAACACCCTTCTTACCTTATGGGATCTGAAGAAACCAGAGCGGACGTACTATTGTGCGTCATGAGGAAATCTAACCTAACTATGAGAGCCCGTGGCTATACACATCGAAAATATTCTTTACTCCACATGTCTCATTTGGAATCCTCAAGTATCGACACATTAAGGTTAGAATCAGGTTCGAAATACTTGGCATCTAGCTGTACTCTGGCGCCTCGGAAAAGTTCTAGCGCATTATTTTCACCGGGACGCAGACGAACTTTTTATTAGTGCGGTATTCCATATTATCAGTGTCTCTACCTATCTTTATTCAGAGAGACTCGCAACTGCTATTCTATTAAGCGGTGAAGCATACCTACTAAAGGAAGTTGAGGGCCATGAGCAAGATGTCCCGTCGAAAGTTCCTAAGAACATCGGTTGTTATTGTTCATGTTTCTACCAACATATATTTATATTCTTTCTCCAGTGCCTTCCCAGAGCGTTTCGGCCTGTTAACCTCTGTATGGTCTTATTCCTCATCGAAATTAAGGTCACACAGATCGTTTCACCAACTATCAAAGATCGCCAAAAACCTTTATTGAGAACCCTATTACACCACAACATAGGAGGCTGCGTATCAACTGACCGCAGAAGTCACCACAAAAATCACAACAAAGCGAAGGCTGAGGATGAAAAGCTCCATGGTTAGACTGGAAAAAGCATATGGACTCTGAGATGCCAAAGCTGTTTCTAATATAGGACACAGCCAAGCCAAGGAGTTGATCATGCCCCGGATCTAGGATATCTAGCCTATGACTGGGAAATACTGTTGGCAACTTGGAGATCTTCTGCCTTCCCCTTGAGCCAAGTCCATACACGCCTAGGTGGATATCAACAATATGTTGGCGCCGTAATTCAGATCCCGGCATAGTGTATATGGTAACCATGGAAGATAACTGCGGGACTATTCACTGACACGAAAAGGATGACGACTCGGTCCTACTTATCCCTATTTTCAATGATGAGCCGCATCCTAATTTTACATTCACCCGAGTATTACTATTATCGCTATCACTACCTCTAAGAATTATCACTGAGTCATGGACGATACTATTACATCAGGTGCTACGGCGATCAGAAGAGAGTCGTGACTCCTGGAAGAGTTAGATCCTGATGAATTCAAGGGTGAAAGGGGAGATCCAACAACTGCACGGATCTGCCAACGCAAATCCCACTGCGCAGAGAAAGAGGCGTTGGATTTGTCCGGGTGCAGCATTTCAGTATTCTATTCAACCAAGAAATGCCCTGCACTCTCCAGAGCCTGCACTTGTCAACAATCCACAAACAACCTCACCAGAGCAGCTCCACCCACTTGAGTTTGAGGACTTATATCAAGCTTCTTCTCTTACATTTTGAAAAGGAGACGGAACGATAATGCATTTGATCGCTCCCTTCCAGCCTAAACCTATCGATAATTCTTAAACTCGACGATACTTTATATTCCGGGAGCCTTCCGACAACCTTCGACGGACAAAAACAACTATTTCTATTTTTTGCCCCGTTCAGTGCTTTCGATTCCAGAGGCCACTGTTGGGACACAATTGGGTTAATACCTGTTTTCCTCCCACATTTCGTGGATCCTCCTTCTTTTAGATAGTTACCTTAGGTACACAATCAGAAATCATTCAACCAATTGCATGCATTCATTTTTCGTTATGTTTACTTTCTGTATTTCCTTTCATTGTTCAATCCGATATCGTATTACACACTTAATACTGTCAATCCAAGAGCCACAGATTTGTTCTCGTAACCAGCATACCAAACTATTATGTTAATATTTTTAAGAAGGACGAGAACGGGATTTATATTGTGGAGGGAATTGGTATTAAGGAGTTGTTCTTTAATAATTTAAAACGTATGACAATAAGGGGGTGGCTAAAGATCGTGACACCGTGGGGAACGTTTCTTAATACTATGATAATAATTCTTTAGTAAATAATATACATAAAAGTAGTAATAATCTTGTAAAGGGACATCTTGCTTCAGTGGGATTAACGCCCCGCCTGCCCGCTTAAGCTACATGTACCTAAATACCTAGACGTGGGCTGCTGGAACCACTTGGCCCACCGCCACGACCTCAGCAATACGCGGCAACGGGGGATGTCGCCTTGTACCTTAGGTAATAACACCTTCTCTTTGTTCCTCGAGGATAACGCAGTGACCGACTTCCCGACCTTATGCCAAACAACCTCGTGATTTTTATTTTAATCCAACCTTTTTAAACCTTCCTCCAACTAGGTAAAGAAAGAAACTCTCCGATTAATCCGATATTCTCCTGCGAACCAGAACTATCATCACTCTTTTTTTTTACTGTTACTCTTCCTTACATCAATCAAAATGGTGGTATGTTTTCCCCTAGGCATATAATCACACCCCCCCTTTGAGTATACGCGAGAGCATCTGAAGCTCTGAAGGAAAGGCTGAGAGTTCACTTCTGCCTTTCCACTACTACATACAGGAATCCCCCCCTCTCTCACACACACTCTCTCTTTGCTTCTTTTTTTTATTACTTCCGCGACGGACGCTGATCTCTGATCGATGTGTCTTCTTCCCGACAGTTTCTCAACTTGCTGACATTTGGCCTCTGGGGAAAGCTTGGACGACTTACTCACTACGCCGTGGATGCGGTTCTCAGTACGTGGTTTTCCCTCTCTGTCCCCCTTCTCCGTTCTTGTATATTGATAGCTAACTCGGTTCGCAGTCTCGACTATCCTTGCTGGTATGAGGCGGTCGACCGGATTAACGTGAGTACAAAAACGATAACCTACCTAATACCTACATTTTACATATACCCTACCTACCTACCTTATATACCCTACCACTATCATCCCCCGTCCCGATCGTATGATCCTCGCCAGGGGCCGACCAGCGCGCGGGGGGGGGGGGGGGGGGGGGGGGGGGGGGGGGGGTGGGGGTGGGGGGGTGGGGGGTGGGTGAACAAGGAGAGGGTGTAGTTTGTTTTGTCGATTTGTGATTATGGGTGGGGGATTG
>NW_025953051.1:319334-333744 GCF_022478825.1 Daldinia caldariorum | reverse complement strand
GCCCCCCCCCCCCCCCCCCCCCCCCCCCCCCCGCGCCCCCCCCCCCCCCCCCCCCCCCCCCCCCCCCCCCCCCCCCCCCGCAATGCCAAGGCGGACGAGGCTGAAACAGAGATCAACTACGACGACAACGAAATCATTTTTTTAAGAAAAAATGAAATGATAAAGGCTGATGAATGATGAACCCCTACAGTTTCAACACCGAGCGCGTATCCGTCGGCGAGACGAAGGAGGCCAACAAGTGGATAGAAAAGTACCTGGGCGTCGGCGAATGGGTCATGGACCAGTCCGTCGCGATAGCCGGGTCCAGCGGCTGGTTCCGTCGGACCCGATGAGCGGGCAGACAATAATAACAAGAAAAATTCGAACGAAGAAAAAAAAAAGCGACAACGAGAAAGACAGAGGGCGCTTGTTGATTGGGACCGGGACTGGGACGTGCTACTTGCGATACCCATGTATTCATGTTAATGAATATCATCATGGAGGAGCTTTCGCTTGGCCCCTCGTCCTTCCGCTTTCGCCTTCGCAAATACTCGATTGGATTTTTCTGCCCTCTCTCTCTCTCTCTTACACCCCCCCTCCCCTTTCACGAACAGGCGTTGTTATTGTTGTTGGGTCATATATCCACTTGATCAAAGCTTCCTGCTACACGACGATAGAAATGAAGAGGGAATGAATTGCTCGCCTCTGCTTGCTTGTTTGGTTGCTTGCTTCACTTGGTCACGCCTTTTATACTACTCCATCTCCATGCCGTAGGGGCGACAGTTATCGCCACCCGCGTTACGTTATATATGAAATAAATAAATGAATAAATAAAAAAGATACAACGCAAACGGCTTCTCATTTACGAAGAATATTTGTTTCCTTTGTATACAGCCGTGATTTTCCTCGTATGCTATGTTATCGTCGTTACCTGGGAGGTAGGTAACCCAGGCGCATTTGACCTGGCATGTACATATACATACTACAGCAACCTCCGTTCCATGTAGCTCGTGTTATCCCAAGTAGAGCGAAAGTACTAATTGATACTCGTGATATAAACCCGATATTCATAAATAATGGTGCCTACCCCTAAAAGCTGCTATGCCAATGTACTAGACAAACCACCGCCCGTGGTATCCGCATTGAATCCCTGAACTCCATGGAATCCTATCATGACTCGTCTATAATAATGCCTACCTAAGGTATGATCCCGCATAGTTATCGAATAACGCGAATAAAAAAAAAAAAAAAAAAAAAAAACCTTTACGCCTAACACCCAAGCAGGCCACGCACCATGCTATACCCGTAAATACATACTTATCACATAATACTCGTGACCGCAACACACCCGCACGCCAACCGCGAAACCCGAAACTCGTATAAACTAATCCACCCCGTCGTCTTCTCTGCGGGTTTCGGAGAGCAGATCCGGCGGGATCCGATTGTCGTCCTCGTCTTCGACTTCGCTGCTCTCCCTCCTCAGGCGGCTGCGATTCGGCGGCGCGTCCTTCGTAACCCGCGTCTGCGGGGGGCTGTGCATGGACAGGAATTCGGCGGGGACGTCGTTGTGGCTCTCGTCCTCGCTCAGCAGCCCGGGCGGGACCTCGTTATCGCTCTCGTCGCGGTGCGAAGCGCCGGGCAGCAGGTACGGCGGAGGGCCCAATTGCTGCGCGTGCTGCGCGTCGGAATTGTCCCAGCGACGGACCACGCTATGCGTTAGTTCCTCCTGCTCGTCGTCATCCTCGACCTCGACCGGCTTCATCGAGGAGCGCGGTTGCAAGCCCGAGGTGCCGTTCTCGCGCATGCCGATCAAGTCGTCGTCGTCGTCCCGGCGGCGGCCGCCGCCGCCGCTCACGGACGTGGTAGGTGTGATGACGCCGTTGTCGTATCCGGAACTACGGATTATCTCGGCGAGGAAGTCCTTCAGCCCCTCGAAGTGCGCTAGCTCGGCGCCGATGGCCGCGATTAGGAGGTTCCAGCCGCGGGACTCGACGTAATCGTACAGCCTCTGGACCTCGCGCAAGGTCCCGTTGAGAGCCCTGTACTGGTCTCGTAGAATAGAAGCCGGGTCGCCGGATTCCATGTTATCCTGCTGCTTTGTGGCGTCTTGCAGCGACTGGTTTAGGCGGGTCTCGAAGTCGATGAGCATGGTCAACACTTGCTGCCATATCTCGCTGCCTTCCTCCAACGCGACGCGTTCCTTGTCGACAGTGGCTTTGCGCCGCTCGAGCACGGCGACTTCTCCCTCCCACCAATCCTTGGCCATTTCGATTGTTCGTCTCTCTGGTCGTAGCGAGAGAAACTCGACGCCGGACATGTGTTTAGACGTGAGAGCAGTGAGGTCCTCACCGCCCTGCTCCCTTAGGTCTTCAACTTCTAGGACCTGTACGCCGGGATATTTCATCAGCTTGGAAATGCTCTGGTCACACTGCTTCAGCGCGCCTTTGTACCCGCTCAGGCTCGCCTCTCTGGTACTCCGAGCCTCTTCTAATTTTCGTTCCAGCTCAGCTTTTGTCCTTCTTAGTATTCTGAGTTTCTCTTCTAGTTTCTCGATGCTGGCGCACACTGTGCGGTGTTGACTCTCTATAGTTGCTATTTCAGTCTCAATCGACGTCTCGCTGTCCTCTTCTAGAGCCTTCATCTCGGCCGTGATAGATTTACGTTGGGATGACAAATTCCGTAACTTTGATAATGCGGCCTTACGTTCCGCTAGCGCGCTAGCTATATATGCATCTTCCTCATTCTTCAAGTCCGCCAACATAGTGACAGAACGGGCGATACCAATGCGAGCTTGCCGCTTTGACATAGGTTTATTTTTGGGCTGGCGAACTGGTACCACGGAGCCTTCGGAAAGCGTCCTCTGGATAGAAGATGCCGTCAAATCCGGAGATAATCCTTGCTTGGTATCTTCGGGAGAAGTGTTTCCTATCTCGTTCCCTTGAAGATCTCGCTCTAACGCGGTACCTTGCGCGTCTAACAACTTCTGAAGCTCCTTTTGCAGTTGACGTTCTCGTCTTTGCAGCATTTTGAAAGTGTTATCGACGTCGGACTGTACCGTACGGTCTGACGAACGGTCAGGCCGCCCCTTGAAAATGCTCTCCACGAAAGACGTATGAGTATTGGTAATAGTATGTCTATTATCGCGCGGTTCGGTGCGAATATTTGGTCGCCAAATACCGGGTGGTACTTTAAGGTCATGGCCCATAGGCTCGCTAAGGCCATCTGTAAAAGTCGGGGTTCGAGATCGCGCATATTGCGAGTGACCTTGGTAGGCAAAGGCAATAGCCTTGCCTTTACCTTTCGATCGAGTAGGAGGAGAGTTCATATTGGTCGCATCAGCTCTGGACCCGTTAGGTATATCGGAAATACTATCTCTATAGGCGAATTCGCGGGTGAAGTCTGGGGAGAGAAGCGCACCGTCAGGTCGGGGAGAGAGTTGGTGGAGGTCATGTTCTTCTACCCGGCGCGGCGGTGGTGAGGTATGTAGAGGTAAGAGAGGTGACATTCCGCTTTCGCTAAGTCCTAGCTTCGATAGTAAAGTAGTGCCAAAGCTCATATCGATCTCATACAGCACAAAAATAAGCTCGGGTATTCGTTCCAATAGGTAGGTAGAATTCAATTTTGACAGATGTTTCTCGGTTGCATCTTTTTCCTTGCTAAAGAACAATAAACTGTAAATTCGGAGCTAACTACAATATACCCAAGAATGCTATTTAACGAAAAAAAAAAAAAAAAAAAAAACTAAAACTAAAACAAAACCATAAAGTGTTAAGGGAAAGAAAACCAAACTTTAATACAGGTATTGGGTGTTCGTTAGGAATGCGGTGGAAGATGATAGGTATAATATCTTAGCAGGTGGTTTATTAGTCAGGGCTGTATCGATAAATGCTCCTTGAATAACTGACTGTCAGGAAGGTGACAGGATCATAAGAGCTTAGCAGGTGCCCATGCGAGAGACATGCATATCCAAAGAGACTTCTTATTGGTCCACCGATGATATCCGAACTATCCAATGACATAAGGCATCTTTATAATGTATATAATGTATTACCTGTTATTCATATGCATGCACATAACACCTATTCCAATATTCCAATATTCCAACTCTGCTTGAATATTTCATCTTTTTATATCTTACCAAGACTTTGGTTCCCTTCAAACATTCTTTATTGAGTGACGTCGAAGATGTAACCAGGAAATAAATCCACTGTGACCTTGTCGGAACATCCTCCGCATCATTTATCCTCCCCCCTGTTCCGCCTCTCATCCCTTGCCCTTGTCCCTTTTTTTCTTGTCATGCATCTAGGTTCTGAAACGATCTGTTCGAGATATCTACCCAGTCACGGACTCGGCTTGAATATCTAAATATGACGATCTTCACCAGCTCGCACAAACAACCTTACAAAATGAATAAGTAGACCTTCCTACATGGTTGTCTCGGTGTAAGGCCGTATCATAATATCGAGGTATCTATCCAATTGCAAACGGAACGTGTCCCCTTGACCATCCTCGCTACTTTTAACATACGTTACTACAACTTCTACCATGGGTAGTGTAGTATACCTTGGATAAGTAGTATATGGATACTAGGTATAAATGTTATGGATACCATGTGGTGGTATACGCATGGGGATCTCGAACCCAGTCGACCTATCCCCTAATATAATTGATGTACCGTCACCGGCGCATCACTGGCGGGCCACTGATCTACGTATCCAATTCCCTAAGTAGATAATGCTGGGGAGTCGTTCGTTGCGGGGAGGAATTATAATCGATTGACTCCTTTTGGATTGTCGGAAACGATTTATCTAATTCGTGATCGCCAGACCAACGTCACGCTTCATTCACTCATTCAAACTTGTTGCCTACCTCTAGGTACCGGCTTTCCTTTCGCTGCCCCTCCCAAGTTGAGTTGAACAGTTGTTGAACAGTTGGGTAAAAGAGAATCAATTCAATTTACTTGATACCTTTTACCAACTGGTACCTTCCTTGTAGGACCGCTTCCATTCAATTTCCTTCTTCCCTGCGGTTTGGTGAATAATTTTACTGTTTGCCTTCCTCAATTCCTACAAACGCGCAACTCAAGTACAAGCACAACAACCTTACGAATAATTGGAAAACTACAAAACTTAGGATTCAGCCATCCTTCCCGTTGGATATCGAATCGGTTCTGATATCCGTTCAATCAACATGATGGCGCCTCTTCTTTCGAATAAGGCGGGCGTCTTGCTCACCGCATTGTCCAGTGTCGGTGTAATTCTCGCCGGACCCGTGGACATTCGTCAGGTAAATAAATAACTGAAAAACTTTTATCCTACTATCTAAAATGTGTTTTATTTTGATGAATTTACTAATGCTTCATACAGGATGTCGCAGCACGTGCAGCCGACGTCTCAACCATCACAGGCTATGCTCATCCGTTGACTCTCACTGCTCTACACACACTTCTCCCTGATCAGTCACCCCTGTCTTACGCCTCACCTCCTACGGCTATCCCGGTTCCGACTAGACTTCTGCCAGCCCCGGGAGACAAGGCCGCCGAAGCAACCGGCGTTCAGGTCCAGGCAGCAGGAGCCTCCGAGTCTGAGCCCGCGGCCTCGCAGACCAACGCGCCCAGCGCAACTTCCGTCTGCACCTCCATCCGAGGCTCCTACCCGACGGCCACTATTCCTAACTTCTGCAATCCGTCGGCTCAGGTTAACGCGGCCAGCTTCGTCCCGGGCCGCACCGACATCCCCACCGCCACCGTGACCATAGGCGCCGTGTCTAACAAGCTCGACTGCTGTGTTCAGTGCGCGGGCATCTTCAACTGCGTCGCCTGGCGCTTCGTCCCCGTGTACACGCAAGCGCCCAACGCGCACCTGCCCGGCGGCTTCGACCCCTGGGGCCGCGGCGACTGCGAGGCCGTCTACCACACCGGCAACCCGGACGACGAGCCCAGCACCACCCACGACGAGACCGCGGCCAACCTGTGCCCCAACGGAAAGGTCGGCGAGCTCCTGGCCAGCAATGACGCCGCAAACGGCATCTCTTCGACAACCAATGCTACCACTCCTACTGGCAGCTGGACGAACTTGTACTTCAACGGCTGGAACGAGGGTCCCTGCGCCGAGCCCGTGGCTCCGTTCGAGAGCGGTAAGGACGCTGGACGAGGAGACGCGGCGAATCTGTGCGCGTAGGTTAGGACTGGTTATTTCAAAATGGGCTCCGTACGCTTGATGAATAGGCCGCGATTTCTTGTTTTACGGCGAAGGACTTTTAATGTGCGATGATAGATACACCGCTTCTATTATATCTAGATACCCTAGGTAGTTACTACGGTCCCTTGATTTACCTAGGGTCCATAGGCCGAAGTTTAGGTATTTCTCTACCCTGGGTTAGGTTAGGTTACGTACCTAGGTAATTACTCGAAATGAATACCGCCATGAATCAGTCTGGTAAGAGGATATCTGCTCTTTCGCATCTATACTTTTAGTGCATAGCTCGCCTATCTGCGCTGTGATGGAAGATCCAGATGTTGTTGTCTGTCAAGATAGGTAGGACTCTCTGATCAATTAACATTGTACCGACCAGTACGACTACGATAACTTACCCCCCATGATCCGTAACCACCCAGGCATGCACTGTAACCGTATTAACGGCCTATATTTGATATAAATAGCACACAGGGTATCTACCGAGTACCTAGCCTTGTCACGTTTAAAAAAAGAAAAAAAGACTTTTGATGCTGGTTCTCAATTCCTTTTTCACTTTGCGCGATTGTTTAGGCTAGAAACCACATGGTCTAGAACGCGCGTTCTTCTAATAAATACGTTCCTACCTGCAAGATTGAACATGTCCTATTAAAAATATTACCTTATTTTAGATGGCTTAGATAAGGCAGTAGTGATGTGGAAAGGATAGCCTGGCAATGAGACGTTCGCGACTGTAGAGAAATTGGTCGTGGGAAATTGGCGGCTATTTTCAGGTGTAGATATTGGGGCACGATGTGGCAGTTCATATTATACTCGGCGAACCATACATAGGACATGTTTTCAGGAAACGTTTATATTATGCCACGTCTTAGGGCTGATACTGCTGAGGCTAGTTGAAGTTATTATCCTTGAAGCCGCATCGATATGTTGTCTTGTCACGAAAAGAGAAAGCTGATGGGCATAAACAACCAAGTGGGCTTTGGGAAAAAAAAAATACTGTCCTCAACTCGTCTTATGCATATCTAGGCGACAATGGCATGTTCTATAGGCATACGATGCTTCCATACAACCAGAAAATAAGGAGTAAAAGGTTCTTATAGGTCTGCGAGCTAGCAAGCCGGGCTGCAGGTATGCATACCCGCCCCCGCAATCTCTGACGTAAGTGGACTGGAAAGGACTGCAATACATAAAAGTCTCCTGTTCAAATATACTTATAAACCCACCGTGGTTTATATTACTACCATTACATCTATGTGCTAAGATGACAACCGAGAGATCCAACTTGACAACGAGGATCCTGCCCCAGATAACTTTGGGGGACGGATCCCCGGGCTCGCTAACAGCCCCGCCGCCACCTCTATCCCAAATCCCGGCGACATCTCGGGCTGAGGAGCGGTTCCGTGTAACCGGAAACGCCGTCGTGACGGGCGGGGCCGGCGATCTCGGCTTCGCGACGAGTCGAGCTCTTCTCGAGCATGGCGTGGAAGGGCTCATGATATTCGACATGAACCCGACGGAAGCGCAAGCCAAGATTGACCTGCTGAGCTCTGAATTTCCCGATGCCAAAGTTCGGTTCTTAAAAGTTGACATCACGGACGAGGTTGGTGTAGATGCAGCCGTTAGTGAAACTATCAAGCAATTCGGAAGCATCGGTGCCCTGGTGAATTTGGCTGGGATGGTAGCCTGTGGGCATGCTCTGGATTGGTCGGCAGAGGACTGGAATAGAGTAGTAAACGTTAATACAATTGGTGGATTCCTTGTTGCTCGCGCAGTTGCTCGGAGCATGATAGAACGCGGAATTGGTGGAAATATGACATTTATAGCGAGTGTATCAGCACATAGTGTCAATTTTCCTCAGCCGGTACGTATCATCATACTCCATTCCCATTCCAAGCCGATCGCTGAAATTCTAGATCATTATGTGAACTGACTCTTATTGTTGTAGCAAGTGTCTTATAACGTCTCAAAAGCTGGAGTGGTGGCTATGGTAAAGTCTTTGGCTGGGGAATGGGCAAGATATGGTATCCGAGTAAACAGTATTTCTCCAGGATATATGGATACCATCTTGAATGAAGGGGAAGGCCTAGACGAGGCAAGAAAGCTGTGGCTTAGTCGGAATCCATTGGGAAGGATGGGCCAACCCGATGAACTGACCGGGGCTGTTGTGATGCTCGCAAGCCGCGCGGGAACCTACTTCAACGGCTCAGATCTGCTGATGGACGGGGGCCAGACGCTCTTCATGTAATGACTGTTGCCGGTCATCCGTTCAAGTGTGAGAACTCTAGGTGGGAATCATAACTTTACATTATGGGTGAGACTCTGCCTTCAGCTTTCGTATAGCTGTGCTGCTTATTTTCGTGGCAAAGTTTTGCGTGTCCGCCGACTTGTGCACTATGCCTTCGGCATCGAGGACATCGACTTCGAATGTCTCCAGCTGTCGCCAGCCAAGGTCTTTTCGTTTTTCATTCACAGCATTCCCCCCACTTCTCGTCTCGCCAGAAACCACAAGGGCATCCATATTTTCTGTCGTGATGGTAGGACCATAAGCATCTTGGATAACCACACAGCGAACCTCGATAGTACCGTTTCGGAATAAAGCCACGAATTCATCATTTCTCCTAAAAATTTTTAAAGATCGTCCTCCTTTCCAACCGTCCTTGGACAGCTCGAGTATAGAAGACAAAAATTCGATTGTATTCGTGGCCCGCTCATTCCAAGGTTGCACGTATTCGGCATACTTTTTCCTCTTCAGTAATTCATCACCTGTAATGCCGACGACAAATTTGCACGGGCTTGACGTGTTATTATCGGGCACCTTGAGCAGCAACACAGCGGCAGTCAGGAGTAATTTGTGTCCAGGATGTAAGTGATCAAACGTGCCTCCCAAGCATACGACAGAATGCAGACTAGTCTGAGGAGATAACTCCGAAGGAGACTGCGGTCCGAGTGATACAGCAAGCCCGCCATCTACAACGACTAGCTGGGACTGCCTCAGAGTTTGAACACCCTCGAGAAGTTTGAGGTATGTAGAGAGCAACTGATATCCTGGTTCATTGTTTGTATGGAATATGTAATTCCAGGGGTGATAGGCCGCAGTAAAAGTTGCGAGATCGACTATTACAGTATTGTTCGGCTTTATGGCTGGTTTTAAATCAACCGGAACAGGTTTAGACACATCGTGATCGACAAGAACAACCCGTGCATCTACGGATCCAGGACCGGCATGGATATCGGTCGGAATAGAAAGTTCAGCACATATAGCGGATATGATGCTGTATAGATCAGCCAAAATAGACTGAGCGTAAGGCCAAGAAAGAGACTTTTGTCGTAGAAATTTGCCTGTGAGGATTGGTGACACCAGAGCTACAATCAATACCGTTCCATCTTTTCCGCCTTTCTCAGATTTCAACCTTAAGAGAGAGGCCTTAAGCGGGGGTTCATATGTGGCGTTGAGAGCGAGCCGGGAAGGAGGATGTGGAGGTGGGGGTAGCAATAAGAGCGACGGGAGATCTGCCATGGTGCCAATTTTTTTTTCTCTTTTTTTTTCTGGCTTCTTAGATACCGAAGGTAGCTACCGTACCTAAGGTAGCTTGAACAACTCGCAAATTTAGATGGGTACCTCTAGCTTTGGTGTAAATAAATTTGTCAATTGAAATAAGTTCCCCGGATGTCAATAACGGGTTGCTCAGGTGGCGTGACGGTAAGTAAGGGACCTTGAGCTATATCCTTACGGGTAAGATGGGAATTGGTAGATGAGAAATAAAGTTGAAAATGTAAGACAATTTTTGAAGGCAAAAGCAATAGCATACCTAGAATAGGTAAACCATTGTATAAAAAAGGATTAGGACTTTATTCTAAAAGCGTTTTTGATTAATAAGATAACCTAGGTAAATATAGAGATGTCCGGGTATGGCTGGTTACGGATGGGTAGATGGAAGTTACCTGGTATGCATGTGTTGCTCACGTCAATGGTTTATTTGATGGAGAAACCGAATTGAAACCCCCTGTCAAAGTCTATATCTTAGGTACCGAGGTACTTGGCATATTTCACGGCAGCCGGGGAGGCGAGGTGGGATGTTTTCCGACGCCAGGTACGTGCACAAACTTACATTACATACCTACGTATATCAACAGGAATAACAACGATGCTCAGGTACTATTCCTTCAGTATTATAGGTACCTATTATGTCAGGTAGCAGGTATGCGTGAATATTTGACTTTATGTAAGGAGACAAGTTGCATGAGGTACCTTCTCTTTACGTGTAAGTCGAGTCGCAATTGAGGCTACGTACCTCAGGACTCAGGTAGATAACCCAAGTACTTAGGTACCTTAGGTAGGTAACTAAGGTTGGAACACAATGAAGAGTCGTTGTTGATGAGGGGAACCTTGCAGCAAGACTCACTACCTAGATCCTGCCCAACCATCTCCACACTCTTTAGATGGTATTGTTCAACCGCCCCTACATACCTCATTGGAGATCAATTCCAATCTATTATAAGATTAGTAACGATTAAGAAAAAAAAAAACTAAAAAAAACTCCGGCTACCTATTAACATAGTCGCAAAGCGCATACGCAATCATCGGAGAGAGACGCGAACAAGGACTTTCCATGCAGCCATGTAAAGTTGTAAGGAGCTGTCATTTGCATTGTTCAGATCTTATCATCTTATTATCTGCCCTCGTCTACCGCTGGCGTCAAGTCCAATTGCGACCGATTCTTACCACCTGCAGTAGGTAGCGGACATTTCAATTAGGTACCTACATTAGGTACAATACAATACCTAGCTAACCTACCTACCTTATGTACCTACCTACCTACATATCCTAAGCCTTAAGGTAATAAATAGGTACCTAAGTTTGTTACTTTCCTTAGTTAGGTACTTTCCAGCTTACTTTGCCAGGTACTTTTTTTTTTTATTTTTTTTTTAAAAAAAAAAAAAAAAACTTAGCAGTAAAATCGCAGAAGCCCAACGGACAGAAATCCTCCCGCCCGACGTCGCGATTCCATTTTGAGCAAGAGCCGTGTGTGTTCTGTCATTTTTGACTGCTGAATCCAACTTCTAGTCTTCTACACTCCATTTGCGACATCCAACAATTGAAAAGAAAAAAAAAAAAAAAAAAGTACATTGGCAACCAGTAGTTATTAGCGACATCGACTTGACCGGTCAAAAGGTCGAGCGACCGCTCCTTTATTTTTTTTCACCTCTCGTGCGGGTTTTGCGCGTACTCGTACTTGCATCCTTTCATCGCACCGTCGTCCAATAGCCGTTCGCCCCAGCCATCATCTCGCAGATTTGTCGCGGCTGTTAGCGCATCCAACATGAACCAAGCAAGCCAGTACGGAGCCGCCCCGAGACGAACTAATACATATGGCTCTCAACATGAAGAACTCCATATTTCTTCTTCCACTATGAGCCATAGCGGCCAAATCTCTCCGCGGGACTATACTACCGCTCCCGCTCCGCACATCAAGCTCGAGCAGCCCGCATCGCAACCCGTCAACCCCCAATACCAAACTTCGGGTGTGCCCAACATCCTTCAACCTGGAGGACTAGCCCCCGGTCGTCCCCCCGCTCTGAGTGCCAATACCGCCCCTACCCTACCCACAATGTCCGGTATACAACATTCTCCGAGCGAGTACGCTTCGCCGTCTAAACCTCCGACTCTGAGTTTAACAGCACACGGCTATTCTCGCTCCAGTCCTTCCGCCCCTTACGAAAATCCTTCTACTTCCTACTCTCCCTATACCCCTACGACCCCGGGAGGATCTAACCCCGGCCCATCCCAGTACATGTCGCCTCAAGATCCTAAATATACCGCTCCGGGTTCTCAACGAAATATTTCCAACACGCCGCTCGGCCTAGCAGACATACGGCCTCGAGCCGACTCGAGTCTATCCGACGGCCCGCCCGGTACCTTAGCCTACGAGCTCGCCAATGTCCATCCATCGACTAGCAATTACTTGGCTCCTTGGGCGCTCTACGCTTTTGACTGGTGCAAATGGACTCCCCAAGGCAGGGGAGCTGGCAAGGTCGCCATTGGAAGCTACCTAGAAGATGGCCATAACTTTGTATGCTTGACAATTCCATATCTCGAGTCTCGACTCATTCGTGACCGTTGAACCATTTTACTGACCTCTTTCATAGATCCAAATACTCGACACACAGATTATTAATACCCCTTCCGATATATATACCCCCGGCTCGTCCAAGTATAGCATGGAGTTTACCAAGGTCGCGGAGGCAACGCATTCATACCCCGTAACTCGCCTCCTATGGGAACCTCCATCTTCCCAGAAGCAGTCTACAGATCTACTAGCTACTTCTGGCGATCATCTTCGACTATGGTCGCTGCCATCCGACTCCCAACCCTCTCATTCCAATAATATAACTAAGCCGAACCTGGGTACACCCATAACGAAGCTTACGCCGTTAGCACTATTGTCTAATTCCAAGACACCGGATCACACAGCACCTCTCACGTCGCTGGATTGGAATACCGTCTCGCCCAGTCTCATTATCACCTCCAGCATAGACACGACTTGCACAATTTGGGATATTCCGTCCCTAACAGCCAAGACGCAACTTATTGCTCACGATAAGGAAGTCTACGATGTTCGATTTTGTGCTAATAGTGTGGACGTGTTCGTCAGCTGTGGGCAAGATGGAAGTGTGCGAATGTTCGACCTTCGCAGTTTGGAACATAGTACTATTATCTATGAACCAACCGCCAAGGATGATCGAGGTAGGCCTCCCCAGAGTCAAATTATTCTTAAGATAATTACTAACTATATGATAGACGTGAATGGTGGGAGGATAAGCCCGACGCTAGCCCAGCAAACCATGTCCCATGCACCACCCTTACTGAGGCTGGCAACCTCACCACATGATACGTATCTTTTAGCCACATTTGCTCAAGATTCCAACGTCATTCGCATCCTCGATGTACGACAGCCAGGCCAGGCATTGCTAGAACTACGCGGTCATGGCGGGTCCGTGAGTTCGGTCGAATGGTCTCCCAGCAGGAGAGGTTTGCTTGCCTCAGGTGGCGATGATTGTCAAGTACTACTGTGGGACCTTATTAACAGTACCCCCACCCCCGGCTCGTCCTCCAATGGCGCTGGGTCGGCAGAGAAGCATCTGAATCCAGTTGCCAGCTGGCAGTGTGACTACGAAGTTGGTAATCTTGGCTGGGCTCCTCCTCTCCATACTGGCGAGGGTGTTGGCGACTGGCTTGGCGTCAGCGGTGGACGAGGAGTCTGGGGCGTCAAGATCTGAAGCGTTCAAGTTGCGTATATGAAAAATTGTTGCAGCTGGAATACTGCGAAGCAAACCTTCTATGCCATAGCGATTACCGATAAGTTGGCACTACTCCTCAGACTGCTTTATGCATTTACCAAGCAAGGCGTTATCTGGGCCTGCATCAGTTTTAGTTTTTTCCTTGGTTACTCATAGGCTCTTCTGGTTTGTGAGTAAAGGATGTAGCCGAGCTGAAGATGGTATATTGTCGAGTACCTAGGTAGAGTAGACTACCTACGATGAAAATAGGGGTGGGCCGATTCGCTGCGCGGCGTGAGACGGAAATTGTGTCGCTCGATACAAATTGTCTAGGAGTATCGCACCCAAGTCTTAATTTGTATATTAGTATCCATCCTAGTGGGTGAACGACCAAAAATACCGTGATGTGTCGGTTGATGGGTGACTCGGTATATGGCAAAGTGCTGGTGCTTGGTACTTGGTGCTTGGTTGTTGGTTGTTGTATACGGCGAGGAACGGCCGATTCAGTACAATAAGATAACCGTGTACTTTGCCCCAACAAAGGAGTGGGTGGTGAAATAACGGTGTGTGTGCTGTTTTTTGGTTTGTTTTTTTCCTTATTGACGCTTTTAGTTTTATGCTTTGTTGTAATTTGAGATATATACCCCGGCGGGTGGATGAAGAGTAAAAGTACCTAAGTGTACCTATATCGGAATGCCGTCAAAATAGGTACATGCTTAACACCAATATTTC
Source organism: Daldinia caldariorum (assembly GCF_022478825.1). Taxonomy (NCBI): domain Eukaryota; kingdom Fungi; phylum Ascomycota; class Sordariomycetes; order Xylariales; family Hypoxylaceae; genus Daldinia; species Daldinia caldariorum. Next base: position 319,561 of record NW_025953051.1, on the reverse strand, counting down.
TTTCACCAACTATTTTCGACGAATATGAGGGCTATTTATTGGGGGGGGGGGGGGGGGGGGGGGGGGGGGGGGGGCGGGGGGGGGTCGGGGGGGGGGGGGGGGGGGGGGGGGGGGCGTGCGGGGGGGGGGGGGGGGGGGGGGGGGGGGGGGGGGGGGGGGCGGGGGGCGGGCGGGGGGGTGGGGGTGGGGGGGGGGGGGGCGGTGGGGGGGGGGGGGGCGGGCGCGGC